>NC_056745.1:40361155-40379122 GCF_019279795.1 Protopterus annectens
AAATCGTACATCTGATCCAAATAGTGTAGCAAGCTGCGTCTTTTGAATGTGCCTCCACACAATTTGGCACAGGTGGAGCAAACAGCCCTTCACCTTACATGATGGTACATTCTTTACGATACTGTTAATAGCCCCCTTTTCAAAGTCACACAACACCATCTCTGGTTTAAACAGCAAATCATGTTGGGTGCACAATTCAATCACTATAGTCCAAAAGCAGTCATAATTGCTCTCCGCCTTTGAGTTAAGGATGCCATACACCATGGGAACTACCCTGCCTTCTATCCCTCCCTGCAAACAGCAGTGAATAGGTATGCACTTGCTTGCATTCCTTAACGGTTAGTGGGAATGTGTCCACTAATACATACTCTGAACTACACATGACCTGAATATTTCTGATGGTGGTCAATACTACTGCATTAGTTATTACACCGTCTTTCTTTATGTGCTGGGTGATTATTAAACCACATTTAACAGTGAAGAGTTAAGTGTTTATATCGCTTAATGATACCAGGGATTTCATATTGGAGGACCTTTCCTTGTGCCTAACCCTCCTCACCATCTGCTTCAATGCATCAGTATCGGGTAATGTGTTAACCACATCCACACAGGTTGTTGCTAATGCTTCGGACACAATCTTACAGGGATCCTCTAATGTGCTTGCCCTCCTTTTAATGGCTGTATGAACCTTTAAACCTTCACAAGTGATGGGATTGGGAGTGTGGAAATGTATGTTTGTCTTTGACAGTTTCTCACCATTGTGGCAGGGTTCTGTGATACACCTCTGTGACATTTGGGGAGAGATGGGCAAAGGCTGCCAGTCTAGCCAAATACAATTTGATATATAATTCTGACATTTGTAAATAAATGTAAAAATACAGGCATGTTTTCTTGAGTGTAAAAGAATACTGTGAAATGTGGAACTGCAAGATATGTGACAACATTGCACTCTACTGGCCCAGTGAAGGATGTTGTGACCCTTTCATGCTAGAATTCGGCTCCAGTGAGTCTGGATAAAGGTTTCATGCCCATTATTTTAAGGCTAAAGTTTATGACCAGCATTTAGATGTGGAATGTGCTTTTTTGCTCTGGTTTCTGCTAGAGTGTATATGTGAAATGCCTTGTATTGTTGTAGTTTACTGAGCAGGTGTTAGCTTGCTAAATAATGCAGTTTGTGGCCTGAGAAAACCTAAGTGTCAAAATGATGTAATTTGGGAGGGCCTCAGCAGAGCTGTTGGTTAGTGTTTAAAAACTATTGTTCAGTAAGAGACTGGAAGCATTTTGATCTTGGACATCTAATCCAGCACTGCTTGCTCTTTATGTGTGTAAGTAAGTCAATAGCACTGTGAGTTCTTGTAGGAATAGTTAAAGCTAGTAAAGATTACTTTGGTATTTTTCTTTGAAATCAGACCTGTCTTACTGTATTATTTTAAGTTTCTGTGTGATCTTTGAACTATTAGATATCTCTGTGGTGTAGTAGTTTTGTCTTGTGTTTTAATTATTTATTATTAAATATTTTAAAAACCTTTACCTGTGGCTGGTTTGTGTAGAGATAAGCTCTAGAGTACATTGCATATTTATAGCGGTTATTGTAATAGGCCACTCTAAAATAAGCCTTAGACTGTATAGTCACATTACCAATTGGATAATAATATTGCACAGTAATAATTGGACAGCCTTTTAAGGGCCTTTTAGTAGCTGATATTATTAGCTGGGTGGTGGCAGGGATTACTACCGTATCATCTGGGTAAAGGGGCACAGCTGGAGAATCTGTGTCAACCTTTCCCAAGAGAGTCTGTGAAGTTGTATAAATACTTATCTCAAAGTGTGTGTGTATTGTGTCAGCTACTTGGACAGGGACACAAAGCACTGGTTGGACAGAGAGTGTACTGGAGGTTTTAGCTTGCCCAGCTACGCTGAGACCTGGACCCTATACCTGTGCCTGTGAGTAGTCTTATTGGGGACCTGGTGAGCAAGGGAGCAACCAGCCCCAGACTGACTGTGATCTCTGTATACACTTAAGGGAAATTGTACTTTACTGTGTGTATTAGTTATCCTTTCCTCTCTTCTAGGAGATGACCTCCCTGGTGTTAGTGGTGAGGCTTGAGGCTCCCTGATTCCTGGGCCAGGGCACGGTCATCACAAACTCCCTTTACATTTATCTGTCTGCTTTAAACAACAACACCAATACTTATGGATATCAGTATGTTTCTCAAGATAGTACTGATAACCCGTAACTACTAACAATTTTTTCCCTTTCTGACTTAGCTCAGTGGTGCATATGTCACCTATAGTTCCGGGCGAATGCATAGTGGTATTGGAGGAGCTCATTTTACCTTATCTCTCTTATACCTAGGAAAGGGAGACAAAGCCAATATTACTATTTGGTCTGCATGTATAATTACAAACAATGATACTGACAAGCGTGTATATTCAGTAAACTTACCAACAAGCAGAGTCTGGGGAATATGATAGACTTTCCTGAACCACCACAGTAGGGATATCCTAAATTCGAATGTTGGGATTCATGGAAGTGTATTGCCGAATTTGAATATGCAATGTGATGACACCATCACCAGGAATATGTCAAACACTTAAGGACGAATTGTACTTGCTGTTCGGGTATCTGTTTTCGATGTTATAACTCAGTTTGTATTATTTATTCGGGTATATGTATTTCGACGCATTGCACTCAGGTAAAGCACATTCAGTTAAACAATAGTAAACCATGTGTACATGCACAGATATTATTAAACACCTGGGGGTTGGGTTGGGGTTACACATGTGTGTTTACTCTGATGTGTGGAAATTGTGGGTGAAAATAAGTCAAGTCATAACTATCTGTTATGATATACCTAATAATATGACAATTACAAATAAATATTTAGACACTACAACTGTTATAACAACAAAACAAGTTCTTGCTTGACATGGTAATTGTGAAGCTTCATCTATGATTTGATAAGAGTTTTTGAAAGACTGCAATGTCAAAACATTTTATGGAGATCCTAACCTAAGCACAACTTGTTATAAACCACAAACAAGTCATGGCCTGCCAGTGTTTCTTGGTGCCACAGTAATATATGGAACTGAATTAAGGGCCATATTTAGAGCACTATTTAGAAAGATTATAATTTTGGTATAGAAAAGATGTCAGATGGCAAACGTATGCCATAAAAATGGTTGCTAAAACATTGTGAGAGATGTAGTTGGGAATGTTGCGAGTTCAATGAAAACTCTACTCACCACTAACATTACAACATTAACAAGGCTCTAAACTGGAAGTTTAAAAAAGTGATGAAAGAGGCAAATAGCAAAACCACTAGGGCTTTATACTGACTTTATTAAAAAGGTGTACGCTTGAAAAAAAGTAAGTTAGGAAAAGGATATCCAAGGTGAAAAGGCATCTTATACTTAAGGAGTGGAAAAACTTAGTTTAATTTTTGTTCTGGTATATGTTGCAAAAATATGAAAAGCCAGAATAATTTTTTTTCTCTCTACCACCAGCTCAAATTAGTATAGAAAAATAAATTTTGTTGAAATATCACTTTTGCCAACAATATGTGATAATCCAGCCCTTAGACTGTATACTTCTTAGAAGAGTGATAATTACATTGACTTTACCAGTGCATATATTATATCCATCATATAAGTTATATATTACACCCATCATATAAGTTATATATGTTATACCCATCATATAATATAACCAAAGCAGACGTTAGCAACATAAACACTGGGACTAGAGTATTCTTAATACATTACCCCATGACTTTTTTTTTTTGTCAGATGGATGTGATAGTAGATAACCATCTGACAAGCCAGAGTAATAACTATTAACATTTACTGAGCAATCCTTGAATCATTGCTTATTTATATTGTTGACACACTCTCTACATAATTCTCAGCAGGTTTATTTTATACAGACAGTCCAGGTCACCATGAAAAGACAGGGCTATATTAGATAAACGAAAGTTTATCTTACTGAACGCTGACATTATTGAAAATCTCAGAACTCAAAACTGCAATTGTGGGGGGCTGTGCCCTTCACACACCCCACTAAATATATATTCCAACTCGAAGATCGCACTACAGTAAGGAAAGGGCAAATATTCCCATCTTCACTGTACTGCGATCTCACAATTCCGGTTTCGGGTTCCGGGATTTTCGCTCATGTTAGCGTTCGTTAAGATAAACTTTCATTTATCTAATATAGACCCCAAAAGACAGTACTCGGTTTCTTACCAGAGATAGTATCTTGGGGATTTATACTCATGATTAACTACTGTTAACACAATTTTTTATATACCTTCCTTAGTAATAGTGAATACACAGATCAGTACTAGGCTAGCTGCCTTTGGAGGACATTTTAACCCTCGCTAATCTCCCTTTGTGAGAACTAAACACTGCACTTCTTGCACATGAAACAAACATGTTAAACATTACACCAACTCCCAACCCAACATGAGAACTTTAGGTGTTAAAGTCTATTCATACAGAACATTGGATAGTTGTATATCTACCCAAATGTACCACTGAGGAGTCTTTTGACTCTTCAGACTTTGAAACTGACTTTACACTTTCTCTCATTGATCATAGAAGTTCTCTAGGTGATGTTTAATCCCAAACAGGTTCCATATATGGACAGCATTTTTTGAATGAATTATTTGTTTGTTTATTTACTTATTTTGCACCAGCATAGTAAAGACACCTCATTTAAGGATGTTTTTAATTGTATACTGATAACTTACTAAATAAAGATGGAATGATTACTAAATCTGTTAAACAAATAAAGTGATAAAAGAAAACAGTTACACAATATGTGCTTGCATGTTATAATAATAAATTGCACTATTTGTAGAGTACCATGTGTTGTAGTAAACACTTCAGTACTTAACATTTATAATATGCCTCCTTTTTAAAATGACTTTGTGTGAGTGTGTCTATTCAGTGTGTGTGTGTGTGTGTGTGTGTGTGTGTGTGTGTGTGTGTGTGTGTGTGTGTGTGTGTGTGTGTGTGTGTGTGTATGTGTGAGCACACACATGCTAGATGCCTTTAATTTTAAATAATGAACCACACCGGTGATTTAAAAAAATGGTGGGTTCAAAATTCACAAAAAATTCAGTGCATGTTAAATACTTAATACAGAAAATGGTTAATGGGAATGTTATTAAGGCTGGTTATCTCAGAGTTGGTATGTATAAGTCTGGAGGGTCTGGGGGGGTTGCCCCTGCAAAAAATAAGTTTAAAGGATTTGGGAGCTTTTTTTTCAGTCTGTCAGTACATTTCAATAGAGAGCTATATATTGGTATGCTACAAATTATCAAAACACCCAAATGTCGATGTCAACAGCAATATATTTAAGAAATGAAATGTTGGCACGTCACCACACATGCTCCAAGGAATACATTCAGAGCATGCAAGTTCAGTGTTTTTTGTAGAAGGCATGCCCCCACATCTCCAACTCAGATTGGGGGTTAGTATAATGGTTAAGGTGTTTACCTCACAGATAAAACATACACAGTTTGATTCTTACCTTTGAAAGAGAAACTGGCAAGTCTTAAAATGGCCTACAAGGATAAGTAGCCTAATACTTACCTATGAATCTAGAGATACATATATTCCAACTCCGAGATTGTACAATACCAGCGAAAGGGTATGCTCCCTAACCCTTGATATTGTAATGAACTTACCTGACTGTTGATCTTCTGTTTTGTTGACCAATCTGTGGCAAATAAACACAGTTGACAATATTACTAGCCCCTCCCGTGTGTGTGTGTGTGTGTGTGTGTGTGTGTGTGTGTGTGTGTGTGTGTGTGTATGTATATGTAAAATATGAATGTTAGTGCATAACTTGCATGTTTCTTTATGATCTGCATAGCTGATAGCTAAAAAAGGTATAAACACTGCAAAAAAGTATAAAATTGTAAAAACCTATTGGATAAATCAGAGAAAGTATTTACTCACAAATGTATACAAGCCCATATGATTTTTTCAACCTGCCTATGAAAGTCAGCTTTGAAGTTTAGAACAAAAACTAAGACTCACATTGTGTATCGTGAGGTTGTCCAGCCAGTGTAAAAACTCCAGGCCACAAGTAATAAAATGAAGGAATTTTAATCCAAAAATACACAGCAAACAATAAAGCAGTTAAGTGCTTTCATCCTTCACAAACTTAGGACTTTCTCAGAACCATTGATCAATGAATTAAGAACTCTTTTATAATTCAATACTATAGTCATGTGATCCTCAGTAATTAACCATTTAAAAAGACAGTGTGAGAAAATGATCTCTAAAACCTAGATCCACATACAAACAGTAGTACCTTGTTTAATTTGCTATCAAAACATTGTAACACTAAAAAATACATAATGAATACATCCCTACCTAGTGTTTACAAATTTAAGTTGCTTGTGTAATATTGAGTGATTGTTCCTTATGAAAACTAAGTCTTTACCACAATAAATCTAGTCTGTTAATTTAGACCTACTGCAAGACAAATCACTAAAACTATACGTAGACACTTGTAAAACCTTGAAAATGCACTTAGAAAATTATTTTTTATTTCTTTTCATAAGTCAACAGCTTTAATTTTTAAAATTAGAATGATCGACATGTGATTGTTTAATCCTAGTGTGCATGTGCTCCATTAAGCCTTAACTGCCAAATAATTTTTCTTTTCTCTGACTCTGTCTCCCACAAACCACCCCTCAAACTCTTGGAAATAGTTTCCAAAATACCAAATGAAAACTTGGTAAAAGAGGAACAGTTAAGTGTGTGTCTCTACAGTGCATTGATTGAGTTGTGTAGGCATATTCATAATTACATTTATGAAACTATCTTTCAGTCTTAACAATGTAAAAATGTTTGCAGTCTATGCATAGAGCTAAATAAACTTCTACAAGTCAACATAGTTTTTGTTCTAAGTTTGGCTGTGTGGCTGTATGGATACACTCTGTGAAGCTGTTATTAGCTTTTGAAGTTTGTTGGTCAAGGGGTGACTGTGTAAGATTTCTCTCTGTTCTAAACAATCTACCTGTTAGTCCACTTTTCAATAAACTCAGACACCTGTACCTCCAATGTAGGATGTGCCCATAATTCCTAGACTCAATAAACAAAAATTCCCTTGAGCAGTAACTGATACGTAAACCTATTAGAGGGCACAACATTCTTCACCTGATTCTTACTCTTACAGAGATGGACATGCCTTGTACAACTTCTCTGCTCTCTCCTTCCACTTGAAGTCTGACCATAAATTTATAACAGTCTTCTTTAAATATCCAAAAGCCACTAAGCAAACTACACTGGATTTTAAGGACTATACATATGTCAGCCTCAAACTACTATGTGATTCAATATCAAAATTAAATTAAAACTGCACCTGTCTAGACCCTAATACAAAAGAAAGATGCTCTTATGCAGTCTATGTCCATTTAAAAATATACCAGAAAAAGTAGCATGAGAAATGCAAGAACAAATCATCTGGTGGCCCACCACCAGAAATAACCTGTACAACGAAAGAAAACTTGATAAATTATTTAGTAAATCAAAAACCCATCTCCTCAAGAAAAATATCAAAAGCATAACAAAAAACTGAAGAATGCTACTAGATCCACAATAGAAGCCTGGGAACTTAGGGAGCCAAAAATGATTATAAATACTTATTTAGCCGAGCTAAAAAAGTAAAAAACAATATTAAATACTTCTCAGACCTATGGTTGGAAAACAGACAATTTATCCCAGGACTGCCCTCAGTACTATTAATGGACAGAGGCCCAACTCAATTGTCAGTCTAGTTGCAACAAAATTTTGTGCCATCTTTACTCCTGAGAATTGTATTCAAAATCCCAAAGTATCTGAATCCTTTACTCTCTCAATTATCTCTGAAGATCATTTACTAAAAGTGCTAACCAGGACCAAAAACCTTCCTTCATGAGACCTGGATGTTTAATTAATAGTGTTAAGCAGACATTCTCTTCAAACTGTTTAACGTAAGTTTAGCTACTGGTTTTGTCACTGATGAGGGGCACATAGCAGTGGTGATGCCCCTCCATAAGGATGGCCTTACAACTGACCTGGGTAGCCATGGAGGATATTATAAATGACCTCATAAACTGCAATATCAATGACCTTCTGAGACTTGACCTCCAGTGCCTTTGTTTTGTAGTGTAGATCCTGTCTATTTACTCTGCTAAATTTCTTAGAACATGTTATGGGTGTTGTAGATGATGGCCATGTAATGTAGGCAATAATCCTTGGCCTGGCTAAGGCCTTTGACACCATCCCCGATGCTGGCATCATTCAAAAATTAAATGCTTTAAAAATCCATCCATATGTGGTAAAATGGACAGCAAACTGGTTGAAAGATGGAGCCCAGACAGTTTGAGTGGCAGGTGCATCATCAGAAAGTACAAATGTGACCAGCAGTATCCCTCAGGATTCTGTGCTGGGACCAATGTAAAAAAGTGACCAGTGGTATCCCTCAGGAGTCTGTGCTGGGACCAAAGTACAAAAGTGACCAGTGGTGTCCCTCAGTAGTCTATGCTGGGACCAAAGTACAAAAGTGACCAGTGGTGTCCCTCAGGAGTCTGTGCTGGGACCAAAGTACAAAAGTGACCAGTGGTGTCCCTCAGTAGTCTATGCTGGGACCAAAATACAAAAGTGACTAGTGGTGCCCCTCAGGAGTCTGTGCTCAGACCAAAGTATAAAAGTGACCAGTGGTGTCCCTCAGGAGTCTGTGCTGGGACCAAAGTACAAAAGTGACCAGTGGATGTCCCTCAGGAGTCTGTTTTGGGACCTCTCCTTTTTTGGATTTACTTCTCAGATCTCCAAATAGAATGACAAGACCTCTTGCCAGCAAAGTCTGCATATGATTGCAAACTGGGAGCTGTTGCTAAGTTACACTATGACTCTCAAACCCTCCAGAATTAACTCTTAGAGTACTAAAATACTAGATGGTAAAAAGTGTAGTGTCATCACCTTTGGTCGACAAACCCTTCTCTCATCATAATATCTAGGTAAATTACCTCTGCAAAAAGAAAATACAATTCTGGGCTTAGGTACCTGGGGCAATAGCTCCCCTTTTTTGATCATCGTGTAAAAATGGTCATCAGAAATCATTTTATTTTGCTCTGCTAACTGACAAAGGAATTTCATCAAGGTCTAAAGATGCAACCACTCACTTATTCTCAGCATTGATCAAGTCAATTATTGAGGGCAATGCCCCATTTGAGACACATCATGCTAAGCATATCAAACAATTTAGGAAGATCCTCAAATGTTCCTAACCGAAGAGATCACAGGCTCAAAGTCCCTGAACTACCAACAGAGGCTGGAACCTCTATTCCTTTACTCAGTGTCTTCTAAACCTTTAAGTGGTGATCTTTGCTTCACTTACCATGCTATTAGGGACCCAATTGTCCTGGGCCATCTGATTTCCCACAAGTCCAACATGTCCACCAGTACTAGAACTAGGGACCTAAATCTTCACCAACAGATAAAACACAGTGGAGGAACAGGTTTATAACCTAGCAGCTCCCAAATTTCCAAAATAAACTTCCCCTGTATGTTAAACATTACAGCTCCCTATCTTCCTGATAACATAAACTTGATTACTGGATGGGTATCCAGAAATTTACTACAAGATTGACTGGTGTGGCCCTCCTGGAGAAAGGAGATGGTGCCTGAGAGATGGCACTGGCAAGGCAAGAATGGCCACGAAACTAAGATGGTGCCTGAGAGATGGTACTGGCGACACAAGAATGGCCATGAAACTCAGTGACCTTGAAATATCTATGAATCTATGAATCTATAATGATACAGTAATAATGACAATTGTATTCATTGTATTACTCATTTTGAAGTAGATTATACACTCCATTTGTGACACAGGTCACAATAAAATAAACAACGCAGGTGCTTGCATTATTAAACTTTAAAACAAATTGAGAGTTATGAAAAGTATCTTTGCCTGTAGTGCAGGATATGTTAAATACTGAAAGCATGCTATGGATTTGTAACAAAGCAACATTAATACTAGGGGGAAAAAAGAAAAACATACATGGAAAAAATAATCCCCTCCATACCAATGTACTTCAATGAACCACAGCTTTGTAGAATCACCTTGCACTAAACATAAGTCAGTGATTCAAATTCAGATGTGATTCTTCGGTACATTGTTTTATACAACTGCTTTGCATACTGCTAAGTTTCCATGATTCTCCACATCATGCGTGATCTAGTGAAACCCAGAGCTATGCACAGAAAGATGTATAATTCAGCTATAGAAAAGAACTAATGATGCAGAAGCACCCGGAGGTATGGTTCTTTCTTGTAGCAGTAGACACCAGCAAAAGACATTGTGGCAGATGATTGGGAAAGAGCTACTTAACATGTAAAGCCACACTGTCTGGCTGTCTGCCAAAACACTGCAGCATAAACTAGCCTCACCACTTCATATTTTGTTCATTTCATGAACTGGAAGTAGGTCTATTAAAAACCTGTGAAATATTGAAATGTTAACTTGCATTGTTCTTCTGTATTACATATCACAAACTGGCAAGTCCATATCTCAGATGTGACAACACAACACTTGGAATTTATTAGTTTTCAGTAGTTCAGCTGTATTACATTTTACATATGACATTTGTTTTTCATCTTAACTTGAAACTTGCCTATGTAATTATCTTGGTGAGGTGTCTTTTATGAATGGCTTTGTCAACCCCCCCCCCCCCTTACAGTACAACACAATCCATTTAGGGGACTTACACTGTTACATGGTGCAAGGCTTTCTACTGAGGTGCTCCATAACTTATAGTTTATTTTTCACCAGAAGTTCTATATTTCAGTATTGATAAAACCATGTAAAACTGTTATTATAGAGAGAAGCACACTTAAACAACTGTTTAGGGAGAGGTATACTGGTCAGGCAATAAATCTATCTTGGATAAAATAGAGAGAGATTTTTTAGTGCATGTCTCTCTGTGTGCCTAATGGACAGATCCCTATTGACATGTGAATGCTTACTCTTGCAATACTTTAATGTATATGTAATCTGATCTGCATTATCTAAACTACCTCATTATAAACACCAGCTTCTTGAATGTCATTTATTTAAGGTTTGTTTTATTATGAGCAAACATTTTAAACTGGTAAGCTCCATGCTTGACTGTTTAAAATGTCAAACATCACCCAATGATATAAACAGCTGTCATTTCTCTGGTGTTGTTTTGTGTCCTCAGTACAACTAAGCACCTGTCACCATGATTCAATGACCTGCTTGCTTCCTTGATATCTGACATCTCTCTTCAGGATAGGAGTGAATGTACTCTGTTCTTTTCTTGTGTCCTTGCGGATATTACAGCTGTATTACTTTTGTTTTTTGTTTTTTGTTCTTTTTTAAACCACGTATTATGTGATGTCAAATAAGATATGATAAATGTAAAACAAGATTTTAGGTTGCATTTTTCAGGATAAGGAGCTTTAATTTCTTCTATCTCTCTCTCTGAGTGAGTCTATACAGTCCAGTGGTTGAGGTAGCAAGGTATATATATATAGATAGATAGATAGATATATATAGATAGATAGATAGATATAGATATAGATACAGATATTTTTTTAGCTATATTATGGAACCTCTGAACTGTTAATCTGGAGCATACTTTTGCTGACAGTGGTATGTACTTGATGAGCAACATGGCAAATTATTTTAAAAATGGAAAGTTATACATGTTAAATGAAATTAATTCTATCATTTTGCACTGAAAAGAATGTAATGTGACAGATTCATTTTCTGTTACATCACGATCTAAATATTGTAAAACCTTTTAAACTGTCATGTATCAGACTGAATGCATTTCTTCAGAAGAACTCTGACATCTGACGCACAATAGTAGAAATGACTGTCATTTATTTCTGGAGGTAGAACTTCTTTCTTTTGGGCTATGTTCATTTGTCTGTAATTCTCATTTTGCATGGAAGAGCCTGTTATTTAGACTGATATACAGAGCCATGACAGATCCACTCAGCAGTTTCATCTTCAGTTTATAGAAGTCTGTCACAGTCATTACACCATCTGCAAAACAGCTGTCTCAACCTTGACAACTATGAGCTGCAATTTTCAATGGGGGGAAGGGGGTGTACCCAAGGCCCAACTAACTTTGTCAGATTTACGTGGAATGTTATATGGTAAGTATAATTAATATTTAGGTTTATAAATGAAACTATGCTACTTTGCATGCCACTGAAGGTGAGATTGTGACTTATACAGCAAGCATTTGCTTTGTCTAGCTGATACTGGATTATTTTAGTATCAGGATGGGATTTGATAACCACTCCCAGTTTGTAATCATCTGCCAAATTGGTTATCCAATGTCCCTTGATATCCACTGTTATGTGAGAGAAGTATGTAGTAAAGAAGAAAGAGCCTAGGGGACACCACTGGAGATGTCTTTATGTCTAGTGCAAAGACCCGTGACCTTAACAATAAGCTTGTCTTCAGATAGCCAGCTACCTATCCAGCAAGCTATGTGTGGGTTATGGGGAACAGTGTCAATGGCCTTGGCAAATTCCAGGTAATTAATGTTGATTGTTGCCCTTTATACATGGCTTTAGTAACCCTTTCAAAAATCTTACCTATGCTGAGCAGGCATGATCTTCATTTTACAAAGCACAGCTGGTGTGTATCCAGAGACAGAAGTTCATCTATATTGTTCTGGAATTATAAAACCACCGGCATGATAAATTTGTAAAGCTATGGAATGTATTATAACTGACCTTTTAAACTCTGATATCAAAACTCTCATTAGACCTTACCTGCAACAGATTGGCTTTATCAAGGTAGGATCTTAAGGAATTTGGTTAACTTTTTCAAGGGGAATTATACAGGCTGACAACAGTGTTCATACTGTTCACATGACATCTTGACCTGGCCAAGGCATTTAACACCATCCCCCACACTGGCATTGTAAGTAAGCTTAATGCATTAAAAATATATCCCTAAGTAGTAAGAGGTCTAGCAAATTAGCTAAAAGACTGAACCCACACAGGTCATGTGGCAAGTACCTCATCAGAAGATATGCAGGTAACTGGTACCCCATCAGAAGATATGCAGGTAACTGGTACCTTTTTATATCTCGCAGGACTCAGTATTAGGACTCAAGTTTCAATATTTACTTTTCTGATCTCCAAAGCAATAAAAAAAAAAAAAACAAGACTTCAGGCTAGCAAAGTCTGCAGACAACTGCAAACTAGCAAATTAGGAGTTATTGTCAAGTCCCACTCTCTTACCCTAATCCTTTAGCAAGAACTAACCTACATAAATAACTGGTGAAGGACTAAAAATGGGCTCAAATTAATTGCAAAAAAGGATGTTATATTGTAACACTTGAAGTCAACCCCTCCCTTCAGCTTATAGCATAGACAATACCCCGCTTCAAAATGAAAATGTTAGAGACCTTGGATCATAGGTTGATCATTTCCCCTCTTTCAATAATCATGTGAAACAACAGAAAATCCTTCTCCTTAGCACAACTAATTGACAAGTGAAAATTATTTGAATCTAAAAATATCATTGTTCCCTTACATTCGGCATTGATTAATCAATTATTGAGCACTGCATAGGCTTTGTCACACCAACTCTCATTACCTCTAGAACCAATATCCACAGCACTGCACATGCTCTGTCACACCAACTCTCATTACCCCTAGAACCAAATTGCTCATAGAATAATTTGCTCATACATTAGTACTAGGCTAACTGCTCTTGTGAGCCATTTTTTAAGCCTAGCCAATTATCCCCTGTGAGATTCAAACCATGCACCTTGTATTTGTAAAGCAAACACCTTAACCATTAGGCCATCCTCCAGGAACTGCACATGCTCCGTCACACAAATTCTCATTACCCCTAGAAACAATCTCCACAGCACTGCACATGCTCTGTCACACCAACTCTCATTACTCCTAGAACCAATCTACACAGCACTGAACATGCTCTGTCACACCACCTCTCATTACCCCTAGAACCAAACTCCACAGCACTGCACATGATCTGTCACACCAACTCTCATTACCCCTAGAACCAAACTCCACAGCACTCCACATGCTCTGTCACACCAACACCCATTACCCCTAGAACCAAATTCACAACACTGCACATGCTCTGTTACACCAACTCTCATTAACACTAGAACCAAGCTCCACAGCACTGCACATGCTATGTCACACCAACTCTCATTACCCCTAGAAACAAACTCCACAGCACTGCACATGCTGTCTCACACCAACTCTCATTACCCCTAGAACCAAATCCTACAGCACTGCACATGCTCTGTCACACCTAATCTCATTACCCCTAGAACCAAACTCCACAGCACTGCACATGCTTTCTCACACCAACTCTCATTACCCCTAGAACCAAACTCCACAGCACTGCACATGCTCTGCAACACCAACTCTCATTAGCCCCTAGAACCAAACACCACAGCACTGCACATGCTCTGTCAAACCAACTCTCATTACCCCAGAACCAAATTCTACAGCACTGCACATGCTCCTTCACACCAACTCTCATAACAACTAGAAGCAAACTCCAAAGCACTGCACATGCTCTGTCACACCAACTCTCATTACCCCAATAACCAAACTCAACAGCAGTGCACATGCTCTGTCACACAAACTCTCATTTGCCCTAGAACCAAACTCCACAGCACTTCACATGCTCTGTCACACCAACTCTCATTACCCCTAGAACCAAACTCCAGAGCACTGCACATGCTCTCTCTCATCAACTCTCATATCCCCTAGTACCAAATTCTACAGCACTGCAAATGCTCTGACACACCTATTCTCATTACTCGTAGAACCAAACTTTACAGCACTGCACATGTTCTGTCACACCAACTCTCATTACACCTATAACCAAACGCCACAGCACTGCACATGCTCTGTCACACCAACTCTCATTACCCCTAGAATCAAACTCTACAGCACTGCACATGCTCTGTCACACCAACTCTCATTTCTCATTAACCCTTAGAACAAAACACCACAGCACTGCACATGCTCTATCACACCAACTCACATTACCCCTAGAACCAAATTCAACAGCACTGCACATGCTCTGTCACACCAACTCTCATTAGCCCTAGAACCGAACTCCACTGCACTGCACATGCTCTGTCACACCAACACTTATTACACCAAAGAACCAAACTCCACAACAATGCACATGCTCTGTCACACCAACTCTTATTACTGCTAGAACCAAAATCCACAGCACTGCACAAGCTCTGTCACACCAACTGTCATTACCCACAGAACCAAACTCCACAGCACTACACATGCTCTGTCACACCAACTCTCATTACACCTAGAACCAATCTCCACAGCACTGCGCATGCTCTGTCAAACCAACTCTCATTACCCTTAGAACCAAGCTCCACAGCACTGAACATGCTCTGTCACACTAACTCTTATTACCCCTAGAAACAAACTCCACAGCACTGCACATGCTCTGTCACACCAACTCTCATTACCCCTAGAACCAATCTCCACAGCACTGCGCATGCTCTGTCACACCAACTCTCATTACCCTTAGAACCAAGCTCCACAGCACTGCACATGCTCTGTCACACCAACTCTCATTACCCCTAGAACCAAAAATCACAGCACTGCACATGCTCTGTCACACCAACTCTCATTACCCGTAGAAACAAACTCCCCAGCACTGCACATGCTCTGTTACACCATCTCTCATTACCCCTAGAACCAAACTCCACAGCACTGCACATGCTCTGTCAAACCAACTCTCATTACCCCTAGAACCAAACTCCACAGCAATGCACATGCTCTGTAACACCAACATCCATTACCCATAGAACCAAAATGCACAGCACTGCACATGCTCTGTCACACCAACTCTCATTACCCCTAGAACCGAAATCCACAGCACTGCACATGCTCTGTCACACCAATTCTCTTTACCCCTAGAACCAAACTCCGAAGCACTGCACATGTTCTGTCATACCAACTCTCATTACCCCTAGAACCAAACTGCACAGCACTGCACATGCTCTGTCACACCAAATCCCATTACCCCTAGAACCAAACTCCACAGCATTGCACATACTCTGTCACACCAACTCTCATTACCCGTAGAACCAAACTCCACAGCATTGCACATGCTCTGTCACACCAACTCACATTACACCTAGAACAAAACCCCACAGCACTGCACATGCTCTGTCACACCAACTCTCATTACCCCTAGAACCAAACTCCACAGCACTGCACATGCTCTGTCACACCAACTCTGATTACCCCTAGAACCAAACTCCAAAGCACTGCACATGCTCTGTCATACTAACTCTCATTACCCCTACAAACAAACTCCACAGCACTGCACATGCTGTGTCACACCAACTCTCATTACCCCTAAAACCAATCTCCACAGCACTGCACATGCTCTGTCACACCAACTCTCATTACTCCTAGAACCAAACTCCACAGCACTGCACATGCTCTGTCACACCAACTCTCATTACCCTAGAACCAAACTCCACAGCACTGCACATGCTCTGTCAAACCAACTCTCATTACCCCTAGAACCAAACTCCACTGCACTGCACATGCTCTGTCACACCAACTCTCATTAACCCCTAGAACAAAACACCACAGCACTGCACATGCTCTGTCACACCAACTCTCATTACCCGAAGAACCAAATACTACAGCACTGCACATGCTCTGTCACATCAACTCTCATTACCCCTAGAACCAAACTCCACAGCACTGCACATGCTCTGTCACACCAACTCTCATTACCCCTAGAACCAAACTCCACAGCACTGCACATGCTCTGTCACACCAACTATCATTACCCCTAGAACAAAACTTCACAGCACTGCACATGCTCTGTCACACCAACACCCATAATCCCTAGAATCAAATACCACAGCACTGCACATTCTCTGTCACACCAACTCTCTTTAGCCCTAGAACCAAACTCCAAAGCAATGCACATGCTCTGTCATACTAACTCTCATTACCCCTACAAACAAACTCCACAGCACTGCAAAGCTGTGTCACACCAACTCTCATTACCCCTAAAACCAAACTCCACAGCACTGCACATGCTCTGTCACACCAACACCCATTACCCCTAGAACCAAATTCCACAGCACTGCACATGCTCTGTCACACCAACTCTCATAACCCCTAGAACCAAACTCCAAAGAACTGCACATGCTCTGTAACACCAACTCTCATTACCACTAGAACCAAACTCCACAGCACTGCACATGCTCTTTCACACCAACTCTCATTACCCCTAGAACTAAACCCCACAGCACTACACATACTCTGTCACACCAACTCTTATTAATCCTACAACCAAACTCCACAGCACTGCACATGCTCTGTCACACCAACTCTCATTACCCCTAGAACCAAACTCCACAGCACTGCACATGCTCTGTCACACCAACTCTCATTACCCCTAGAACCAAACTCCACAGCACTGCACATGCTCTGTCACACCAACTCTCATTACCCGAAGAACCAAATTCTACAGCACTGCACATGCTGTGTCACATCAACTCTCATTACCCCTAGAACCAAACTCCACAGCACTGCACATGCTCTGTCACACCAACTCTCATTACCCCTAGAACCAAACTCCACAGCACTGCACATGCTCTGTCACACCAACTCTCATTACTGCTAGAACCAAACTCCACAGCACTGCACATGCTCTGTCACACCAACTCTCATTACCCCTAGAACCAAACTCCACAGCACTGCACATGCTCTGTCACACCAACTCTCATTACCCCTAGAACCAAACTCCACAGCACTGCACATGCTCTCTCACACCAACTCTCATTACCCCTAGAACCAAACTCCACAGCACTGCACATGCTCTGTCATACAACTCTCATTACCCCTAGAACCAAACTCCACAGCCCCCTG
>NC_056745.1:40379622-40637122 GCF_019279795.1 Protopterus annectens
CCAACTCTCATTACCACTAGAAACAAACTCCACAGCACTGCACATGCTCTGTCACACCAACACTCATTACCACTAGAACCAAACTCCAGAAAACTGCACATGCTCTGTCACACCGACTCTCATTACCCCTAGAACCAAACTCCACAGCACTGCCCATGCTCTGTCGCACCTACTCCCATTACCCCTAGAACCAAACTCCACAGCACTGAACATGCTCTGTCACACCAACTCTCATTACCACTAGAACCAAACTCCAGAAAAATGCACATGCTCTGTCACACCAACTCTCATTACCCCTAGAACTAAACCCCACAGCACTGCACATGCTCTGCCACACCAACTCTCATTACCCCTAGAACCAAACTCCACAGCACTGCACATGCTCTGTCACACCAACTCTCATTACCCCCTAGAACCAAACTCCACAGCACTGCACATTCTCTGTCACACCAACTCTCATTACCCCTAGAACCAAACTCCACAGCACTCCACATGCTATGTCACACAAACTCTCATTACCCTAGAACCAAATTCTACAGCACTGCACATGCTCTGTCACACCAACTCTCAGTTCCCCTAGAACCAAACTCCACAGCACTGCACATGCTCTGTCACACCAACTCTCATTACCCCCAGAACCAAACTCCACAGCACTGCACATGCTCTGTCACACCAACTGTCATTACCCCTAGAACCAAACTCCACAGCACTGCACATGCTCTGTCACACCAACTCTCATTACCCCTAGAACCAAACTCCACAGCACTGCACATTCTCTGTCACACCAACTCTCATTACCCATAGAACCAAACTCTACAGCACTGCACATGCTCTGTCACACCTATTCTCATTACCCATAGAACCAAACTCTACAGCACTGCACATGCTCTGTCACACCTATTCTCATTACCCGTAGAACCAAACGCTACAGCACTGCCCAACCTCTGTCACACCAACTCTCATTAACCCCTAGAAATAAACACCACAGCACTGCACATGCTCTGTCACATCAACTCTCATTACCCCTAGAACCAAATTCTACAGCACTGCACATGCTCTGTCACACCAACTCTCATTACCCATAGAACAGAATTCTACAGCACTGCACATGCTCTGTCACACCAACTCTCATTACCACTAGAACCGAACTCCACTGCACTGCACATGCTCTGTTCTACGAACACTTATTACACCCGAGAACCAAACTCCACAGCACTGCACATGCTATGTCACACCAACTCTCATTACCCCAAGAACGAAACTCCACAGCACTACACATGTTCTGTCACACCAACTCTCATTACCCCTAGAAACAAACTCCACAGCACTGCACATGCTCTGTCACACCAACTCTCATTACCCCTAGAACCAATCTCCACAGCACTGCACATGCTCTGTCACTCCAACTCTCATTACCACTAGAACCAAAATCCAAAGCACTGCACATGCTCTGTCACACCAACTCTCATTACCCTAGAACCAAACTCCACAACAATGCACATGCTCTGTCACAGCAACTTTCATTGCCCCCTAGAACCAAACAACACAGCACTGCACATGCTCTGTCATACAACTCTCATTACCCCTAGAACCAAACTCCACAGCACTGCACATGCTCTGTCACACCAGCTCTCATTACCCCTAGAACCAAACTCCACAGCACTGCACATGCTCTGTCACACCAACTCTCATTACCCCTAGAACCAAACTCCACAGCACTGCACATGCTCTCTCACACAAACTCTCATTACCCCTAGAACCAAATTCTACAGCACTGCACATGCTCTGTCACGCCTATTCTCATTACCCGTAGAACCAAACTCTACAGCACTACACATGCTCTGTCACACCAACTCTCATTACCACTAGAACCAAATTATACAGCACTGCACATGCTCTGTCACACCAACTCTCATTACCCCTAGAACAGAATTCTACAGCACTGCACATGCTCTATCACACCAACTCTCATTACCCCTAGAACCAAACTCCACTGCACTGCACATGCTCTGTTCTACCAACACTTATTAACCCTAGAATCAAACTCCACAGCACTGCACATGCTCTGTCTCACCAACTCTCATTACCCCCAGAACCAAACTCCACAGCACTGCACATGCTCTGTGACACCAACTCTCATTACCCCTAGAACCAATCTCCACAGCACTGCACATGCTCTGTCACACCATCTCTCATTACCTCTAGAACCAAACTCCACAGCACCTCACATGCTCTGTCACACCAACTCTCATTACCCCTAGAATCAAACTCTACAGCACTGCACATGCTCTGTCACACCAAACCTCATTACCCCTAGAACCGAACTCCACAGAACAGCACATGCTCTGTCACACCAACTCTCATTACTCCTAGAACCAAACTCCACAGCACTGCACATGCTCTGTCAGGCCAACTCTCATTACCCCTAGAAACAAAACCCACAGCACTACACATGCTCTGTCACACCAACTCTCATTACCCTTAGAAGCAAACTCCACAGCACTGCACATGCTTTGTCACACCAACTCTCATGACCCCTAGAACCAAAATCCCCAACACTGCACATGCTCTGTCACACCAACTCTCATTACCCCCTAGAAACAAACTCCACAGCACTGCACATGCTCTGTCACCTCAACTCTCATTACCCCTAGAACCAAACTCCACAGCACTCCACATGCTCTGTCACACCAACTCTCATTACCCCTAAAACCAATCTCCACAGCACTGCACATGCTCTGTCACACCAACTCTCATTACCCTAGAACCAAACTCCATAGCACTGCACATGCTCTGTCACACCAACTCGCATTACCCCTTGAAACAAACTCCACAGCACTGCACATGCTCTGTCACACCAACTCTCATTACCCCTAGAACCAATCTCCACAGCACTGCACATGCTCTGTCACACCAACTCTCATTAACCTAGAACCAAACTCCACAGCAATGCACATGCTCTGTCACAGCAACTTTCATTACCCCCTAGAACCAAACAACACAGCACTGCACATGCTCTGTGACACCAACTCTCATTACCCCTAGAACCAAACTCCACAGCACTGCACATGCTCTCTCACACCAACTCTCATTACCCCTAGAACCAAATTCTACAGCACTGCACATGCTCTGTCACGCCTATTCTCATTACCCATAGAGCCAAACTCTACAGCACTGCACATGCTCTGTCACACCAACTCTCATTACCACTAGAAACAAACTCCACAGCACTGCACATGCTCTGTCACACCAACACTCATTAACACCTAGAACCAAACACCACAGCACTGCACATGCTCTGTTCTACCAACACTTATTACCCCTTAGAACCAAACTCCACAGCACTGCACATGCTCTGTCACACCAACTCTTATTACCCCCTAGAACCAAACTCCACAGCACTGCACATGCCCTGTCACACCAACTCTCATTACCCCCCAAAACCAAACTCCACAGCACTGCACATGCTCTGCGACACCAACTCTCATTACCCCTAAAACAAACTCCACAGCACTTGCACATCCTCTGTTACACCAACTCTCATTACCCCTAGAACCAAATTCTACAGCACTGCACATGCTCTGTCACACCAACTCTCATGACTCCTAGAACCAAACTCCCGAACACTGCACATGCTCTTTCACACCAACTCTCATTACCCCCTAGAACCAAACTCCACAGCACTGCACATGCTCTGTCACACTGACTCTCATTACCCCTAGAACCAAACTCCACAGCATTGCACATGCTCTGTCACGCCAACTCTCATTACCCCTAGAACCAATCTCCACAGCACTGCAAATGCTCTGTCACAACAACTCTCATTACCCCTAGAACCAAACTCCACAGCAATGCACATGCTCTGTCACAGCAACTTTCATTACCCCCTAGAACCAAACAACACAGCACTGCACATGCTCTGTCACACCAACTCTCATTACCCCTAGAACCAAACTCCACAGCACTGCACATGCTCTCTCACACCAACTCTCATTACCCTAGAACCAAATTCTACAGCACTGCACATGCTCTGTCACGCCTATTCTCATTACCCATAGAGCCAAACTCTACAGCACTGCACATGCTCTGTCACACCAACTCTCATTACCACTAGAAACAAACTCCACAGCACTGCACATGCTCTGTCACACCGACTCTCATTACCCCTAGAACCAAACTCCACAGCACTGCACATGCTCTGTCGCACATACTCCCATTACTCCTAGAACCAAACTCCACAGCACTGAACATGCTCTGTCACACCAACTCTCATTACCACTAGAACCAAACTCCAGAAAACTGCACATGCTCTGTCACACCAACTCTCATTACCCCTAGAACTAAACCCCACAGCACTGCACATGCTCTGCCACACCAACTCTCATTACCCCTAGAACCAAACTCCACAGCACTGCACATGCTCTGTCACACCAACTCTCATTACCCCCTAGAACCAAACTCCACAGCACTGCACATTCTCTGTCACACCAACTCTCATTACCCCTAGAACCAAACTCCACAGCACTCCACATGCTATGTCACACAAACTCTCATTACCCTAGAACCAAATTCTACAGCACTGCACATGCTCTGTCACACCAACTCTCAGTTCCCCTAGAACCAAACTCCACAGCACTGCACATGCTCTGTCACACCAACTCTCATTACCCCAGAACCAAACTCCATAGCACTGCACATGCTCTGTCACACCAACTGTCATTACCCCTAGAACCAAACTCCACAGCACTGCACATGCTCTCTCACACCAAATGTCATTACCCCCTAGAACCAAACTCCACAGCACTGCACATGCTCTGTCACACCAACTCTCATTACCCCTAGAACCAAACTCCACAGCACTGCACATTCTCTGTCACACCAACTCTCATTACCCATAGAACCAAACTCTACAGCACTGCACATGCTCTGTCACACCTATTCTCATTACCCGTAGAACCAAACGCTACAGCACTGCACATGCTCTGTCACACCTATTCTCATTACCCGTAGAACCAAACGCTACAGCACTGCCCAACCTCTGTCACACCAACTCTCATTAATCCCTAGAAATAAACACCACAGCACTGCACATGCTCTGTCACATCAACTCACATTACCCCTAGAACCAAATTCTACAGCACTGCACATGCTCTGTCACACCAACTCTCATTACCGCTAGAACAGAATTCTACAGCACTGCACATGCTCTGTCATACCAACTCTCATTACCACTAGAACCGAACTCCACTGCACTGCACATGCTCTGTTCTACCAACACTTATTACCCCCTAGAACCAAACTCCACAGCACTGCACATGCTCTGTCACACCAACTCTCATTACCCCAAGAAAGAAACTCCACAGCACTACACATGTTCTGTCACACCAACTCTCATTACCCCTAGAAACAAACTCCACAGCACTGCACATGCTCTGTCACACCAACTCTCATTACCCCTAGAACCAATCTCCACAGCACTGCACATGCTCTGTCACTCCAACTCTCATTACCACTAGAACCAAAATCCAAAGCACTGCACATGCTCTGTCACACTAACTCTCATTACCCTAAAACCAAACTCCACAACAATGCACATGCTCTGTCACACCAGCTCTCATTACCCCTAGAACCAAACTCCACAGCACTGCACATGCTCTGTCACACAACTCTCATTACCCCTAGAACCAAACTCCACAGCACTGCACATGCTCTGTCACACCAGCTCTCATTACCCCTAGAACCAAACTCCACAGCACTGCACATGCTCTGTCACACCAACTCTCATTACCCCTAGAACCAAACTCCACAGCACTGCACATGCTCTGCCACACCAACTCTCATTACCCCTAGAACCAAATTCTACAGCACTGCACATGCTCTGTCACGCCTATTCTCATTACCCGTAGAACCAAACTCTACAGCACTACACATGCTCTGTCACACCAACTCTCATTACCACTAGAACCAAATTATACAGCACTGCACATGCTCTGTCACACCAACTCTCATTACCCCTAGAACAGAATTCTACAGCACTGCACATGCTCTATCACACCAACTCTCATTACCCCTAGAACCAAACTCCACTGCACTGCACATGCTCTGTTCTACCAACACTTATTAACCCTAGAATCAAACTCCACAGCACTGCACATGCTCTGTCTCACCAACTCTCATTACCCCCAGAACCAAACTCCACAGCACTGCACATGCTCTGTGACACCAACTCTCATTACCCCTAGAACCAAACTCCACAGCACTGCACATGCTCTGTGACACCAACTCTCATTACCCCTAGAACCAATCTCCACAGCACTGCACATGCTCTGTCACACCATCTCTCATTACCTCTAGAACCAAACTCCACAGCACCTCACATGCTCTGTCACACCAACTCTCATTACCCCTAGAATCAAACTCTACAGCACTGCACATGCTCTGTCACACCAAACCTCATTACCCCTAGAACCGAACTCCACAGAACAGCACATGCTCTGTCACACCAACTCTCATTACTCCTAGAACCGAACTCCACAGCACTGCACATGCTCTGTCAGGCCAACTCTCATTACCCCTAGAAACAAAACCCACAGCACTACACATGCTCTGTCACACCAACTCTCATTACCCTTAGAAGCAAACTCCACAGCACTGCACATGCTTTGTCACACCAACTCTCATGACCCCTAGAACCAAAATCCCCAACACTGCACATGCTCTGTCACACCAACTCTCATTACCCCCTAGAAACAAACTCCACAGCACTGCACATGCTCTGTCACCTCAACTCTCATTACCCCTAGAACCAAACTCCACAGCACTCCACATGCTCTGTCACACCAACTCTCATTACCCCTAAAACCAATCTCCACAGCACTGCACATGCTCTGTCACACCAACTCTCATTACCCCTAGAACCAAACTCCATAGCACTGCACATGCTCTGTCACACCAACTCTCATTACCCCTTGAAACAAACTCCACAGCACTGCACATGCTCTGTCACACCAACTCTCATTACCCCTAGAACCAATCTCCACAGCACTGCAAATGCTCTGTCACAACAACTCTCATTACCCCTAGAACCAAACTCCACAGCAATGCACATGCTCTGTCACAGCAACTTTCATTACCCCCTAGAACCAAACAACACAGCACTGCACATGCTCTGTCACACCAACTCTCATTACCCCTAGAACCAAACTCCACAGCACTGCACATGCTCTCTCACACCAACTCTCATTACCCCTAGAACCAAATTCTACAGCACTGCACATGCTCTGTCACGCCTATTCTCATTACCCATAGAGCCAAACTCTACAGCACTGCACATGCTCTGTCACACCAACTCTCATTACCACTAGAAACAAACTCCACAGCACTGCACATGCTCTGTCACACCAACACTCATTAACACCTAGAACCAAACACCACAGCACTGCACATGCTCTGTTCTACCAACACTTATTACCCCCTAGAACCAAACTCCACAGCACTGCACATGCTAAGTCACACCAACTCTCATTACCCCTAGAAACAAACTCCACAGCACTGCACATGCCCTGTCACACCAACTCTCATTACCCCCCAAAACCAAACTCCACAGCACTGCACATGCTCTGTGACACCAACTCTCATTACCCCTAGAAACAAACTCCACAGCACTTGCACATGCTCTGTTACACCAACTCTCATTACCCCTAGAACCAAATTCTACAGCACTGCACATGCTCTGTCACACCAACTCTCATGACTCCTAGAACCAAACTCCCCAACACTGCACATGCTCTTTCACACCAACTCTCATTACCCCCTAGAACCAAACTCCACAGCACTGCACATGCTCTGTCACACCAACTCTCATTACCCCTAGAACCAAACTCCACAGCATAGCACATGCTCTGTCACGCCAACTCTCATTACCCCTAGAACCAAACTCCACAGCACTGCACTTGCTCTGTCACACCAACTCTCATTACCCCTAAAACCAAACTCCACAGCACTGCACATGCTCTGTCACACCAACTCGCATTACTCCTAGAACCAAACTCCACAGCACTGCACATACTCTGTCACACATATTCTCATTACCCGTTGAACCAAACTCTACAGCACTGTACATGCTCTGTCACACCAACTCTCATTACCCCTAGAACCAAACTCCACAGCACTGCACATGCTCTGTCACACCAACTCTCATTACCCCTAGAACCAAACTCCACAGCACTGCACATGCTCTGTCACACCGACTCTCATTAACCCCTAGAACAAAACACCACAGCACTGCACATGCTCTTTCACACCAACTCTCATTACCCCTAGAACCAAACTCCACAGCACTGCACATGCTCTGTCACCCCAACTCTCATTACCCCTAGAACCAAACCCCACAGCTCTGCACATGCTCTGTCACACCAACTCTCATTACCCCTAGAACCAAACTCCACAGCACTGCACATGTTCTGTCATACCAACTCTCATTACCTCTAGAACCAAACTCCACAGCACTGCACCTGCTCTGTCACACTAACTCTCATTACCCCTAGAACAAAACTCCACAGCACTGCGCATGCTCTGTCACACCAACTCTCATTACCCCTAGAACCAAACCCCACAACACTGCACATGCTTTCTCCTCTCAGGCATGTACTGTTAGGTAAGCTGTCCCCATCAACATTAAGGGAATCATCCAAATTCAAAATGTTACTCAAGAAGCACTTCTTCATCCAACCCAAATGCTCATGTTTCAACACAGGATATTTCCCCTAACCTATCTCCTTTGTGAATTTTTTCTCCTTTCTTAAGATTCACTGAAGATTGACCCACTTTAAAAAATGAATGTATATATTGTATGCTACACTCTGCATGATTGCATATCATAGAGTGCTTGGTTCACTGGAAGGTATATACACATTTTTTTCTATGTAGTTAGTCTGAACTATTTTATTTATTTATTTAACATTTTGTTTACCGAGAAAGTCCTACTTGGAACAAAGCGAATTTTCAGTGGAGGCCTGAGGAGAATTGCTCCAGGTGCATGTCTTTGTACATGGGAGGAAACCAGAGCCCTCAGAGGAAACCCACATGAACACAGGGAGGACATGCAGATTCCATACAGAAGGCACCCCAGCCGAGGATCGAACTGGAGATCCTCTTGCTGTGAGGAGACAATGCTACCGCAGCACCACTCTGCCATCTTATGGTTTACATTTATGTATTTTTGTTTGTGAAATGTTTTGTATTTCATCCAGGCTGAGCCTGAAATTGTTCAATATTTATCAGTGCTCTAACCTGATATAGAAACTTAAATACATACATACATACATACATACATAAATAAATAAATAAAAGGAAAATTACTTCTCAGGAAAATATAGAACTGTTTTCTTTTCCCCTAAAAATATTACTTTTCAGCTTTTCCCTGGGTACCCAGATAATTAATCCCATCTATGTACTTTGACTCAACAAGGTTCATAGCTTAGTATTTGTTTTCCGAATTAGAATGCCTAATACTCCCCCTAATATTCCAAGGAAAGGATATGAATATACTGCAATGAAAATACACACTGTATTAAACCAGGAAAAAGAATGTAAAGAGTTCTTCTTCTCCTGGTTAGGGGTCGCCACAGCAGATCACCTGTCTGCTCATGATTGGCAGTGGAGTTTTACAGTGTCGAGTTGCCAGCCTGGCGCCCAACCTTCCACAGAAGGCGCACACACAGATGCACTCACACCTACGGCCAATTTAGAGTGTCCAATCCACCTACAGCATGTCTTTGGGATGTGGGAGGAAACTGGAGCACCCGGAGGAAACCCACGGAACCACACTGAGGACATGCAGACTCCACACAGAAGGCACCCCAGCCAAGGATCAAACCAGGGAACCTCTTGCTGTGAGGCGACAATGCTAACCACTGCACCACCATGGCCGCCCAGGAAAAAGAATATAAAGAATGCAATCCAATAATTGTTCCTCTGCACAGCAGTCTGTTCTGCAGTAAAGGCTGTTTAAGTGAACTTTCTCAGGAAAAAATTGTTTTTTTTTTTCTTTTTCCCTTAAAATAAATACCCATCTCTAAGACTTTACTCATTTCTTGGGTACCTAAGCTCTTTTAATTCCTATGACTCACCAATATTCAGCATTTTGTTTTCTCTCCTAGCAGACATTTAACTATACAATGGACACATTGCAATAAAAATACACACTGCAGTCAAACAAGAAAACAATGCAAGAAATACAAACTAGAAGTTTGCCTTTTCAACACATCTGTCTATTCTAAGGCAGAAACCGTTTGAGATCTTAAAGCAAAGCAGTCCCAAAGTGCTGGGACCAGATGAGGAGCTATGTCATATGATCGACTTTTTAAACAGCCAAATTTCATATAATCACACTGTTATGATAGACTATTTAAAATGTTGAACATATGTAAAAACTCAAAAATAGTAGTTTAGCAGGGAGGCCTCCTTGCTCCCCTGACCCTCCTACTAATTATATATACCAACTCCAAGATCAAACTACAGTGGGGAAAAGGGCATATTCCCAATTCCCACTGCACCACAATCTCAAGACAATTTGCTGTTTAAGTGAACATACATACATTTGACTTTTTAAATAGTCTATCATACTGCATGAGTTTTATTACATGAAATTCATCTATTTCAAAAGTCAGTCTTTTAACAAAGACCCATCTGGATGAATTCCATAAAATTATAGCAGACAGTTAAGTTACAGCAGTTATGACTTAGGGGCTCTACACCCACAAAAAAACACTTCCTACTCTGGGGTCATTGAACCTGTGACTGCTTCTTCTGTACTTGACTATTTATGCCAGGCATGAGGGTCCATGGCAACCTAAAGGCATGGTAATGATATGTTAAATAGTACATAGACAGAATTCCTTTGTTACATAGCAGGTAGGTGTGGCATATCAGAGCAATTTACTGTAACAGCAATAGAGCATCCTAACAGCAGAAAATGTGAGAGGGGAACCCCTAAACAGCAGCACATTTATGTGTATGTAATATGGGAGGCAGTACCCAAGGACAGTGAGAATATAAACACTATGCAGGGGATGAGAGGTTCAGTCCCTGAACATTAAGCTTCTTACAGGTACCCAACAAGTAAAATGAGGTCTACAGGACAAAAGAGCCATTTACAATGATATGCAGCATGTGGTTGGTGAGAGATGGGAGGGTGCATCCTCATGTAACAAGCATCTTACATCTCTATAGGAGGCAGAAGGGGAGTTTCTGAAAAATGTTCTACTTAGAACTATATATAATATTGGGGAAGTGACCCTGACAAATTAGCATTTTATATTTACAGTATGTATTAGGGATAAAACAAAGAGCATAGCCAATGAAAACTATAAAAGCACTCTGTGCATTTTGTGGTAAGGGGTCAAGACAAAGAGTACTGTATTATATGATACTGGAAGACAAAGGGGCCTTTCGATATCAGTGTTAGTTTACACTGCATGTGGAATGTACTATATGTACAATAACACATCATGCTAGCCACACTATTTCAATTCAGCAGATCTACTCTAAATGTAAACAGAGGCTAGTGCCATGCACCAGTCTGACATAATAATGCATTTGTTTTCTTAATGGTTAAGGTGTATACCTCACAGATACAAGCTACAAGGGTTTGATTCTCATCTGTGGTCACTCTCAGGATATTAGCCAAGTATGTAATAGTCTGAAGACGGATTGCCTAGTACTTACTTGTAAGACAGGCAACATTAAGTGATTAGGTCCATGGTACATATAAATCACTTAGGACAGTCTGCACTCTATCGTGGGGTTAATCTTGATGACTGTGAGGAATCCAGAGCTTATCTAAACAATCCTATCTTGGCTTGTGATTTACTATGGAGTTGACTGGTAAGAGAAGTGTTATTTGAATTTATATTTTATTTTTCACCACTGTTGTTGTTTTTTCACTGTTTCTAGGAAGGAAGGGATAACCTGTGGATAAGAAGATTTAATTTGATTTATATTTTGTTGTTTTACCTTTAATTTTCCCTGTTGCCATCCCAAGCGGCCTAGTCAGCTATAAAGTTACACAGACTCCAGAGAGGACAATTCAGAGCTTAGCTAAACAATCTTATCTTGGTTTGTGACTTACTGATCTTTACTGTTACAAAGAAGTGTGACAGCGGGCAATAATGAATGAGGTGATGTAACGGAATTACACCTTTTGTCTGACTTTCAGAAATTGTACAGTCAGAACAATAACTTTACTGTACTTACTTTAGTATTTAGTTGTATATTGCTTGTGTGATTTTTCCTATAGAGTTTGATTTAAGTTCTCTTTGAATTCTGGCGTTACTGGTTTTGATTATTCTTCTTTTATAATTTTGTATTCGTTTGAAGCTGAATATGGATTCCTTAAATGAGCATGCCATTAATGATTTGCTAAAGCACACATACCTTGTACGATGTAATTAATGCTATCCATATTTAAAGGTAACACCTGATAACACTTGTGACTGGTGTTCCTCGTGTAAAACGTTGGATGATTTGCTTACCATTATTAGAGTAAATCTGGACTTACTGATGATGATTGCACTCGTGCAATTGGCACGACTTGGAGAACTGTTGTTATATATATTAATGACTGGACTGGTGAGATAAATAATGTTAGGCAAACAGCAAATAGAACACATTTAGGAAATGATGCAGCTATTGTCAGAAAAGATCATTCAACCCCATGAAACAAGTCTTCAGCAAGCTGAGTAATCAGAGCGTTTAGAAAGAAACAAAAAACAAAGAAAGCAACACGTTCACAACAAATGACACGAAAGAAAAAGAAACTGATAAATGTCTGTAAAGGAAAGAGAATACATACTAAAAAGGACACTGCTTTGTTAAATAACACACAGTTTACAGGGAATGATAACATTTTTCTATCAGAAAATCTTCAATCCACAGAATAAGGCAGCATTTTTCCAAAAGAGAAGGTAGAAAAAAGAGGCAAGGAGCAGGTGAAAAGGAAGAAATCAAAATTGAACGTGAAAGGATTGAAGAAAAAAGAGGAGAAAGATAGATGTTGACAACACGGCTCAATCTGTGGATGTACAAAGCCAGCTGGATGGGAATTGTATGCTTACAGATCTATTGCACATTGCAAACAGTGGGTTTAATAAGACTAATGGTGATTAAGTTCATTCTTTTGTAACAACTGATAGAGCAGATATTACTGCATTAGAAACTGAAGATTCTTCAGATCTGGTCAGAAAAGATATCCTTGTAACTGGACAGTCTATTAGTAGAGGAACTGATACTTACATTTGCAGAGATGATAATGAACATCTAATAGTGTTATGCTTGCCAGGAGCAAAAATAGAAGATGTGAGTCAAGCCTTGGAATGCCTTAATGTAAGGAAGTACAGATCTGTTCTTATTCATGTCAGTACAAATGATCTCATCTGCGAGGATTCTGATTGCAGTAGGGAACTGGCAGGTTCTTAGATATTATAGCTTGTACTGGTATATGTATTTATTTTTTTACAAATCGCATATAGGAAGGATACTCGGATTACCATAAATGAAAAGATTTTTGGGGGTAAATAACTACATGGAAAAAATGTCCTGTTTTATAAAATGGAAATGTATAGAACATTCGAGCATAATTTGGGGCACATGTGTTTAGACAGGATGGCGTGCATTTTCAAGATCAGGGAAAATAATTTTTGGCAGCAGATATTTTGCAATATTTGGCAAACACTTGGGAGGACTTTTACCAGGTTAAAAATTTAACAGTTCACAGATTGCAAAATTTGATATATCTCTGATAGTTGTTAATGCTAGGAGCATTAATAATAAAGTTTTTTCTATTGGAAAATGTGCTATGTTTCCACAAGACTGATGTTATTGTTTGTGAAATATACTTAAAGAACAATGATTGGAAACCATTCTCTCAGGGTATAAATGTTTTTACTTTAACAAACATTCTAACCAAAAATCAGGTGAAGGTGTTATGATAAGGATCAAAGATAGTTATGAGACTTGTTGATTATTACATATTCAGTGTTAAAACAAATCCTATAGATTGTCTAACTGTGACAATAAAGACAACCCTGGAACATATAACAATTGTTGGAGTGTACAGACCACCAAAGTCAAGTGCTGATGACCTAGAGGAATTCATACATTTCTTGACAAAACACAGGAGGGAAGAATAATATTGGCTGGGGACATAAATTTACCAGAAACAGATTAGAATAATATTGATTTCAACAACATTAGTAAGGAAATTATTTACAATGTAAATTCAGAAACAACAATTGCTTCAGATTGTTAAAAAAAAAATACCAGGGGGTGAAACATACAAGACATTGTTTGTGTTCCTAAAGAAATCACTATTACTTCAAATCAAGTTTTACCACCATTGATGTGCAGTGATCATGGGGTTATAAAGGTTAATTTGCTGCTAGATAATTCTGCCAAACCAAAATCTAAACAAATGCACAGAAAATGAATTACAGATTATACGGAAGCCAAACAGTCACTGTGTAAAACTTACTGGAGTGATGTTTTCCATGAAAAAAATACAGATAGAATGTAGAAAGTTCTAAAAGAGAAATTGTTTGTATGCAAACAAATAAAAATAAATAAAAAAAATATTTAACATCAGGATCTAGGCATACAATGTCAAGGGGATATATTTCCATAAGAACAAGATACCTGATTAAGGTGATAGACAAAAATATAAGAACTTGAAGAGAGGTTGAACTACAACTTTAAAAACTGAAATAAACAAGCTGGACAAACAAATTAAGCATAGTGTGAGACAAGATCATGAACGTTTTGAAGAAAATTTATATAAAGATATTGTGCAAAATAGGTAACCTTTTTATAGATACATAAGATGTGGAAGGAGTAAAGACACACAAATTGATAAACTGTGTGCAGATTCTTAAATTTATTCTCCGGCACAACAGATTATAGATATATTTACAAAATCTTATGCTAAACAGTTTGACTCCACAAAGAGGGTGATAAGTTGTCCTAGTGACATCTAGGTAACCTTAGATACTGGAATCAAATTAGATTATATTGAAAAAAAACTGCACAAACTAGATCCAAACAAAGCACAGGGAGGAAAAGGAATTAGTAATAATGACCTCAGAACACTTCAGCAAGAACTTACAGTACCATATTTATTATTTACTAGCTTGTATAAATATGGGGAGATTTCTCAAGATTGGAGACACATGCATATTAAACCTGTCTTTAAGGGAAAGGGGAGTAGGACAAACCATGAGTAATATAGACCCTTAAGTCTACTTTTATGTTGTGGAAAAGTAATAGAGAAGGTAATATTGGATAAGTCATTGTGAGAACTGGATAGGTTGGGACTTGAAGCCATATATCAGCATGCATATGTTGAAAATAGATCTATTACTGCCTGTAATGTGATGTTCTATAACAATATAATAACAGCTATGAATAAAATATTGTGCTGTGGTGTAATTTATATAGATCTAACTTCAGCATTTGACAGGGTCATACACAAACCACTGATCAATAAATTTAAACAACTATGTATTGATGTACTCTTGATAAGATGGATAGCTGCATGTCTTACAAATAGGACATGGCAAGTATCATACAGCAATTGGACAGGTGATATTTTTGATTGCAGTCAGAGTATCCCACGGTCTGCTGTCCTATGCCCTTTCTTGTTTAAATTGTATCTTTCAGACCTAACTTTTTCATCTGCAGTGTTCTGCAGTCTATATGCAGATTATCTGAAATTGAATAAACTGATTACATGTGTTACAGATAAGGCATGTCTGCAAAACAACTTGACTAAATTGACCATTTGGGCACAGGAGAATAATATGCTGATAAATACAGCAAAAACTAAGCATATGAGATTTGGGAGACATAAATTGAAAAGTGAATATTTAATGCAGCACACAGGGATTCAAACTATCGATTCATTTAAGGACCCGCCGGGTATATAGGTAACTCCAGCTTTGACTTTTTCTAATTATATCAGCCAATTGGTTAATGATAGTTATAGACCTATAGGTTGCATAAAAAGATTTATGAAGTCTAGGAAATCAGAAATGATGCAGTCATTGTTTGTTAGTTATATTAGACCCAAACCTGAGTATGGAATAACAATATGGAAACCCTATAGGAAAACAAGCATGAATAGACCAAAATGAGTACAATGGAAATATACCAAGGACATCCATGGATATGAAAATTTAACTTAAAAAAGACTAAAATATCTGAATTTGTAGCGTGTCCCATATAGATATCTAAAGGAGATCATACTCAGGTATATAGAGCATTTAAAGACAACTACCTCTGGGAATGTTTGGGGCTATCAAAACGTAGTAGAGAATCATCAGACAACCTACGTAGAAGATTCTATAGGAATGAGAAGTGTACTGATTGGTTCTCTGAGAGATCAGCTGATGCAGAGAACAGATTACCAAATTACATTAAAGCAAGTACCAGTTTAGATATTTTTAAGAAGAGCCTGGACACTTTTTATGGGAACAAGTGTTTTGGTATATTAGCAAGCTAGAAGGGCATTAATGCCCATGCATATCTGTATGTATGTATACAATATTTAGTATAACTGATAAGTGAAATCATTTCAAAAACCTTACATTGTTATGTTTGATTATGCTTTGCCTATGTTTGATTGATCATCCAACAACAAATCACACTTCACTGATATTTCATCATCAACTAACATAACAAAAGAGCATTAAAAACAAAAAAAACTTTTTTGACAGGTTACAAGCATTACTGTGTCCCCACATCAAGGAATTTGTCATAAACTGTGAGGTTGCTGCACCATGGAGTTAATGCTGGTCCTCTGAAGTGGTTATTTCCCATAAAAGTGCAAGCTGTGTGCCTCATTTGGCAATGTATAGACCCCTGTACTGTGATGACACAGTTCATTACCGTGTTGATGATACTATGATAGCACTGATTTTTATGTCACTGCAAATATTTATTTTGTGTTACGGCAGTTTAATTTCAGATGTAGTTTCAGAGTAACTGATTAAAATCAGTTATAAATGAAGTAAAAGTTTTTTTTTAATGTAATAGTAGTGGAATATTTAGAGATTATGTGGAGGAAGGACTTCCTTTTGAACATTAATTTAAATACCTAGGTCTAAACATTGATAGTCCTTCTGAAAGTGTTATGTGAAACATCATAGTTTTATTAGTTATTCCTTTCTGGCAGCCTGTGCTTGGCTACACGGACATTTTGCACCTTTTTCTAATAGGATAGTTGATTTTTTATTGTGTTTTAGCACTGTGAATTGTAATTCACCTACATTTTATACTTGTTCAGTCTCTGATACAATAAGTTCATTAAAGTATAAAACTGATTTTTTATTTATTTATTTATTTATTATTTTTGCTACTGGATGTTCATACAAGGCATTTCATTGTTTATAGCATGCAGTAACAATGGATTCCTACTCCTGCTCAAGTATGTCTACAATAGCTTCATAGGTGTCTCAAGAAATATTTAAAGCTGTTTATATATTCTGGTATGACAATAATAAAAGCGTTGAATATACTCTGGTTTGTAAAATGTTATTCCAAATGTAATGTAATCAAGTGATGAAATGATTCACTCAAAATGATATAAATACACAAACTGATACAAATTTATAAAAGACAACCAAAAAAAGGGTTCATCGTTTATGTTAATGCCACATGTTACATCTGTTGTAAAAGATGTTTATGTTTATGGAAATGCCACATTAGATCTGTTGTAAAAATGTTTATGTTTATGTAAATACCATGTCACATCTATTGTAAAAAATGCTTATGTTTATGAAAAGACACATTTTGCATCTATTGTAAAAGGTGTTTATGTTTATGGAAATGCCACGTTACATCTATTGTAAAAGGTTTTTTATGTTCATGAAAATTACATTTTGACTCTGTTGTAAATTATGTTTATACCTATGGAAATTACACATATCACATCTGTTCTAAAAGGTGTTTATGTTTATGGAAATGACACATTTCACATCTGTTTCTCTGAAGCTTTTAGGGTTGCAGAACAAGTGCATATTTATTAAAAGCCCTATTGCTGACTGATGCATATTTCTTGAAAAATGCTTGTGTCATTGACATTTGATTATATTCTGTTCAAAGATTAATCTTTGTTAACCTGATACCATGAAAATGAGATCTTAGTTCTGTGATCATACCACTTCTAAGATATTTTCTTTAACTTTTGCCTCTAGAAACTCCCCCTGACATTCAGAAAGACTTTCTCCTATGCAAAAGTATTATCTCAGAAGGTGTCTGCATTACAGAGACCCTTTTGATTCAGACACAACTCTATCACTATAGTTTTAACTTGTGGGGGCCTTAGCATAGAGACCTGTCTTGCTATGGAAGCCACATAATGTGGAAGTCCAGGGGAGTGGCTACTAGTATTAGTGACATGCTCTCTCCAGGAAATGATTGGTCAGTTGAGTAAACTTTTACTATTGAAGTAAAAAAAAAGATGCTGTCCATTGTTGTCTTTTGATGGCATCTATCTATACATTCCTATAGGAACACTCACAGTGCAAGTACAGTGCAACTGTGTGTGTGTTTGTGTGTGTGTGTGTGTGTGTGTGTGTGTGTGTGTGTGTGTGTGTGTGTGTGTGTGTGTGTGTGTGTGTGTACATGGGTGCCTTTACTAACATAATGAATCAGCTCCTTGGAAGAACATTAGCATGATCATATCTGACAGCACAGTGTTCAGTTCAGAGACAGTAGTGTACTGCACCTCTCATTAGGTGATTCCTCTGTGCCATCATCACCATCATCATCATCAAACCCCTTTTTTCCACTTTCTACATGGGGTCAGGGTGTTGTGTTAACTGTCGTCATCTCTCCAGATTCAATGCCACACCCCTGCCTTCTTCGACACTCATGCCTAACTGTCACAGATCTTTTCTCACACAATCCATCAACTTCTTTGCTGGATGTCCTCTTTGTTCTTACCTTCTTCCTGTCTGTCCCAAATCTTCTTCACAAAATTGCCTTCTGCTTTTCTGTACATGTGCCCAAACCACCATAATCTAATCTGTTCTCTTGGAGCTACTTTGGATTCTGCTCTTATGTCATCATTTCTTCATCTATCCCACAGTGTGCATTCTACCACCCTTCTCAGACACTTCATTTCCATCAACTCTAGCTTTCTCATCTGCTCTGCCTTTACTGCCCACATTTCTGTACTACACAGTGGTACTGGTTGCATCACTGATTTGTACACCTTACTTTTCAACTTCTTTGGCATTCTTTTATCATATACCACACCTGACACTTCATGCCATTTGGCTGCAGCCCCTCTGATTCTAGCTTTGGCATCTTCATTCAGACTCCCCTTCTCTTCAACCACCCCCCCAGATGCTTGAAGCTATTAAACTGTTCCACTATCTTCCCTTCTATCTCAGCTCTCAGCTTCTTCTGATTTCCCTAATGTGCTGCCATTACCACCATCTTATCTGTGCTTAGGTTTATCCCATGTGCCTTCAGTTTTGCATTCCATTCCCCTATCCCTTGCTGAAGTTCTTGCTTAGAGTCTGCCTGTAATGCCAAATCTTCTGCATTCAGCAATTTTGTTGATCTGTCCCCTCTGACCCATTTGCTAATGCAGTTCTTCACCAGTATGAACAACAGTGGGCTCAGAGCTGAACCCCTGTGCACACTAACTTCCACTGCGAACCCCTCTGTGAGGCCAAACACTGTTTGTACTTGAGTCACTGGATCCTTGAACATAGCCTGCAATAATTCTACCAGTGTTTCTGAGGCTTCAGACCATCACAGCACTGCCCATTCTTGGGACCTTGTCGTATGCTTTCTCCAGTTCTAGAAATGCCTAGTTGGACTCTTTCCTCATCTCTAGCTTCTTCTCAACTATATATCTCACTGCAAATATTCGGTCAGTTGTGCTGCATCCTGATCTGAATCCAAACTGCTCATCTCCCATCTTCTTCTCTGCATATCCATTTATCAATCACCCTCTCCAGAATTATCATGCAGTGTGACAGGAGTTTGATACCTCTGTACTGGCCACAGCTGTAAATTTCCCCTTTGTTCTTATACACTCGAATAAGTATGCTTATTCTCCAGTTATCTGGGACACACTTTTCTCTCCACACTCCAATGAGTACCTTCAAGAGCCATTTCTCACCTATCTCACAGAGCATTTTTATCATGTCTCCTGTAATCTCATTGGATCCTGCTGCTTTCCCTGACTTCATTTTTCATAGTGGGATTCTTACTTCTTCAAGGGTGGGCTCCTCTTCTTCTTCTTCTTCTCCTCTTCTTCTTCTTCTCTCATTATAGGCTGTGTCTGGGGCAGTACAGCTGCTGTGGGGTTTTCTTAATTCAGAAGCTGCTAAAAGAACTCTTTCCTACTGAGTCACTTTCCAGAAGTTGGTACAGTGCCTCTGATGCCCTGTTCTTTGCAATTGCTCCTCCTTTCTTATCTTCTTTGTTGGCCAACCAGTATTCCTTCCTAGTCTGGTCTGTCTGTTCTATCTTCTACTTTTTCCTGCACTCCGTCTTTCTTTTGATGACTTCCCGGACTTCTGCACTCTACCACCAGCTTTCCTTATGTACCTTGTTTCCATACATGGCTTGGCTACATATCTGTTTTGTAGCCTTCACACATCCTGTTTTGAGGCACTGCCATTCTTCTTTAACTCCACCTATTTCTTCCTCTTCTTGGGGTGGTAAAGCCCTGAGTTATTCCTTGAGCTGTTGTACTTTCTCTCCAGTCAGTCTCCAGGTCTTCAGCCAGGTCTCTGTTGACCTTAGAGCCTTCTCTTACCATTGCTTACAGCTAACTGTGGCAGCCATTTCACTGGGGATGACTTTGCAATCATTGATTCTACTGCAGTGCCCTTTCCTTACTAGGAGAAAGTGTACCTGTGTTGCATGTTTACCACTCTTGTATGTGATCTTGTCTGTCTCTTTCTGAACCATGTGTTGGCTAATATCAAGCCTTTGATAAAAGGAGATACTGCCAGCCTAGCTATCTGAAATTTTGTAAATAATTATATAATTCATTTGTGAATATCAACATGATCTATATAAGATGCTTGTTTTACAAATGTATTAGAACTGCATATCATGTGTATATCAAACTGGTCTGTACAGACGTGTGTTGAAAAGATATTTTATAAAGTGCTTGTGCTTAAAATGTTACCATAGTGTGCCCTACTGGAAAAGAAGAGAAATGTGCATGCACTATTGTAACTGTTTAAATGCATATTTAACAGTGGAAACTGAAATACAGGAGGTTAACTTCAGAAAAATAACTACAATTAAACTACTTTATGGCTACAACATAAAAGATGGAATATTTCAGTTTCAATGCAGCAAGGAGACACAATATCTAAAACTAGGGATCTTTCTGCATTGCCTCTAGGGTGAAATAATTGCTAGTTTTGAAATATGAAGGAATGCAATTGTTTTATGACTTCCAACATCTGCCAAAGATCTGAGGACTATGTCTTTTCACAGGTGGATGCTAAATGCTGCTAGCTTCCAGCAGTGGGGTTTTCATCTGGAATAGAGTCAGATGCCAAGAAATTATGTCATCCTGCAAGCTATCCCAGCAGTAATATTTGAGATATTAATTTGTAAGGTCTCTGAGACACAGAATCTGTATTCTGTCTTGGACCTGACAACAACTAGAAGACCCATTCACCACATTTGCTTTGTTCTTAAGGAAGTTAACTAGGATATAGTAATTCTCTTCGATTCAGTCAGGAATATAGTGAAGCATAATTTAGATGTTTTTCTTTATTTATTTGAGACTGTCCTGCAATGTTGTTTTAAATATTTCCTGTGGCTTTGAACTCTGATGTCACTGTACATATATATTTAGTATTGTCTTGTTCTTTTATTATTTATTATTAAATATATTTAAACCTTTCATTGTATCTGATATGTCTACAGATATTTAAGTTTTGAGAGCAATTGCATATTTATTTGGTGACACTGTGTACACCATTCCTAATAGCCTTGCTCTTTGTTAAACTACCATCTGCATTAATAGTATCATTACACAGTAAGATTGGACACCATTTGTTAAGGGCCTTAAAGTAGCTGGTAAGGAGTTGGCTGGTGGCAGTGATAACTACTTTATAGTCTGGGGTAAAAGGGGCATAGCTAGAAAACCGGTGCCAGCCTTTCCCAGGTGTGTGTATGTGTGAGTGTGTGTGTGTGCGTGTGTGCATGTGTGTGTGTGTGTGTGTGTGTGTGTGTGTGTGTGTGTGTGTGTGTGTGTGTGTATGTGTGAGTGTGCATGTGTGTGTGTAAATCAAACCTCAAAGAGTGTTTGTGTCAGCTACTTGTGCAGGGACACGAAGCACTGTTTGGACAGAGAGGGTGCTGGAGTTCCTGGCTTGAGCACTCAGCTGAAATCTCAACTCTATAGCTGTACCAATGTGGAGTCTTACTGGGGATCTGAAGAAAGAGGGAGAAACCAATCCCAGACTGACTGTGGTCTCTGTGTACTCTTAAGGGAAATTGCATTTGATGCAGAGAGCTGCATCTGGAAATACTGTGTGTGTACCTGTTATTCTCCCAGTGTATGTCCCCCACTTTTGCCATTGGTAAGGATTGAGGTTCCTTGAGTACTGATCAAGTGGTGGGTCATCACAAAGCCATTTGCCAGACATAAGTCTAGAATGGCCCCTCTGAACCCAGACAGTCCTCATATCCTGTTCTGTCTGCTCCAAATATGTGTATTCAGTGGGTTCCTATTAGAAGACCGAAGACGCATTCTTTCGAATGCATCTTGGTTGAACTTAAAAGACTGAAATGGCAAAATATCAAAGCGACTTTTAAGCAAACTCTTTCCCTGGGAAAGAATTTGCTTGGCTGTTTCATTACTTTGCCGTTTTCGGAACTGTAGTGCGGTCTTGGAGTTGGTATATTTAAGTAGGGGGGTGTGGGGGGTGAGGCCCCTAACTTAATGTAATGTTTAAAGTGTTTTGTTTTTTACTTTTTTATTTTTTGTTAGAAAAAAATCACTGTTCTGACAGTTTGACATTGTAAGCTTTTGCTTAAATAGGGTTGATTAATCACCGTTCACTTTTTTAAGCATTCAGTGATCTGCTAAGCACATGCGCATAATGTGCTCTGCTAAGCACATGTGCATAATGTGCTCTGCTAAGCACATGCACATAATGTGCTCTGCTAAGCACATGCGCATAATGTGCCCTGCTAAGCACATGGGCATAATGTGCTCTGCTAAGCACATGTGCATAATGTGCTCTGCTAAGCACATGGGCATAATGTGCTCTGCTAAGCACATGGGCATAATGTGCTCTGCTAAGCACATGGGCATAATGTGCTCTGCTAAGCACATGGGCATAATGTGCCCTGCTAAGCACATGGGTATAATGTGCTCTGCTAAGCACATGCGCATAATGTGCTCTGCTAAGCACATGCACATAATGTGCCCTGCTAAGCACATGCGCATAATGTGCCTGAAGTAAAGGAATTTGCTTGAGTTGTACTTTTTTTTTTAAATCCTTCAATATTATTGCAGATTTTTTTAAATAATTATTTGTCGATGTAATAGAGAGATACTTTAAATGATTATCTTGTTTTCCCTTTTTGCAATTAAGTCCCTTTCCAGGAATCACGGGAACATTGTTTTCTAACACAATTAATACATTTAATTGAAAATAACCTGGACCATGTTTCTATATCAGCTAAGAGTAAGTCCTTTTACATTGTTTTGTGACCTGTAGCTTCCCATTTTTAAACTTGACAATGAACCCTTTGATGTCGTCCATGGTTATTTTTTCACAATAAGCCTATCCCACTATCCTCCAGAACAAATCATAGTCATATTCATCATTCTCACTTGCAACACAATTGTTTTGAAGACATAGTCCCATTCCTTTCATTCTAGATGATAATCACCTTTATTTGACAAGCCCCAACACTTCCTAATCTCCTTCTAAATAACTTTTCCTTTCTAGCTCTAATAATTCTTAGAACTTCACTCATTTTTCACTTTCATGACACATTGTTTCTCTTTCATCAGGAGTCCGTACTTCATCCTTCTTTGTGTACTGTGTACGCTCTTTTCGCTAATAAACACAAACAAGGAAGTAAGCAGAGTGTACATGTGTGTGGAAAACACTAAAAATGGCAGAATGTTATGCATCACTGAAACTTGGTATATACTGTCTGTGGAAAAAGAGTATAATTTTATACAGTAATGTATCCTGCTAGGTGCTAGTGATGGTTAAGTGCACTTAGTATTGCACTAAATGCTGACTGAGTTAAGTGTATATTGCATTGAATCTTTCTAGGTGTAGTCTATGATCGCTTGTCTTACTTTATACATCATGGACTCATAGTAGGCATTGTACGATCAGTGCTTAGAAACTTGTGACTATAGCATTAGATTGTATTAGCTGTCTGAACACCTGTGCTAAAGTGCATGAAACGCCTAAGTAAAAAGCAAATATTTTTGAGTAGTTAATTGTTAAAACTGAGGAACTGGCATATGTGCTATAACATTTATTTTCTTTTGTGGCTTGCTCCAGCAATAAAAGTGGGTCTTTACAGCATTTAAGGAGTAGCATTGAAAAGCAAGTCCTTTGTTCATATTAAAATTAATGACATAGTGCAAAAAACTTACTTTGCCAAAGCTCTAATGGAATTTTGTAAAAGTAAACTCGGTGTAAGGTGCTAATCTTAACAGTAAAACTCACTGATGGGAAAAAAGAAGTTCACTGTTGTTTAATGCAAGAAAGAAGTGATGGCTTTAAAAGTAAATCTATATGACAAAAAAAGGGGATCTCATTGCTGTATAAATCAAAAAAGAGCTGTTGATTCTAAAAGTAAACCCTCTGACAGTATAAGTGGAGTTGACTGTTATGTAACATAGCAAAAGAAATTATGAATGCAAAACTGATAAAACTGATGGTAAATTGCCTATAGTAAAATGAGAGGCAAAAACAATCAAAAAACAGAGCCTGTGCTATCATGGAATGTGAAAAGTATCAAGATCTGCTGAGATATACTATCTACTGACAAAAGAGAATAGTGTTGGTCTACCAAGTTTAGGCACAGACTGCACTTGTGTTACAGCTGAGGGAGGATGCTGTACATCGAAACATCACTGATAGATGGGAACAGAGGGATGTTTTGCAGTCCAGTGTTACAACTATGCAAAATGAAATATTAGTCGACAATAATGAGGCTGGCTCCAAAGATTCTAACTGAATTGGAACAGGTGATGCTGAAGAACAGGACTTTTTTTGAGAATGTTTTGAAGAAACTAGAAGCTGTAGATAAGGTAATGGAGTTTGCAAACAGGAAATGTATTTGCACAACAAAAAGTTAACCAAGAAAAAAAAGAAAATAAATGACACTGTCTTATTGTGTAGCTCTGCAAGACAAAATCAGAACATTAACTGAGGTGAAGAGATGCTAGGTCAGCCAGAGAATGTTGACTTTAAGAGAGAACTTATAATAATGATAGAAAGGATGGTGCCTGAGAATAAAAATAAAATGGAAGGGGGGCAAATAAGGTTGTTTAACCATGACAAGCAAAAGAGACAGCAAAACAAAACAGAAAAGAGATGGCTGACTTACCCAAAAGACTCTCTAATTGTTCTGTACCAGTGGGAACAGTTAAACACAAAAGTAAGCCTAAAATGTTAAGCCAATGTGACGTCACAAATCAAAAAGATAAAGGAAAAGAAAAAAAGTGATCTGATGGTGGAACTTGAATGACAGAAGAAAAGTCAGTGTCAGACTCAAGATAACATTGTGTGTTTACTGGGTGAAAAAGAAATATTGTGGCAGGAGATACCAAACATAAACTGTGCCTTGCTTGACCTCAAAGTAATATATCAGAATGTACAAGCTGAGAATAAGTCTCTAAGAACTGCACTCCAAGAGATTGAAAACAGTGACAAGAAATGTGCACAACATGTGTCCAGAAAAAGGAACAAATGCATCTTATAAACAAAGGAACCCTAAAAGGATAAATGAAAGTAAACAGCTGTTACTGATCTTCAAGGAACTCCAAAAGGCTCATACCTGTCAACTGTCCAGATTTTCACAGAATGTCCAGATTTTTCCTTGATATTTTTGTTCTGTTCCTAATAATTTCTGGCAAATCATTGAGGATTAAAGTCATTAAATAATACTACATAATGACAGACATTTGAGTTTCAGACTTCATATCCTTCAGAAAATACATAATAATGTAAAACCTGTTATTCTAATATTTTTTTAAGATTATAGGAGCATATTTAAAATCTGTCCCTATTTTAGGCCTTTGCCCTCCCCCCCAGCCATTATTTTTTGTTTTGTCCAGATCTGTTCCACTGACAGGCTGATAGTTATGAAAAGGCTATATGCAAAGAAACACAGAGATGCTAATGACCTGACTTCACTTAATTAACACATTCAGAAACTAGAATAAAAATGTCAAAGATATAAACACATTATTAAGTTAAAGGGAGAAAAGAGTACTTTATTGCAAACCACATGAACAGCAGGATTATATTATTGAGTTAACCACTAAGTGCAAAAATATAAGGCTGAAAACAAAGTCCAAAGTAAATCCCTGGGTGGAGCAAACCGTGAATTATAACAGTATCTGTCAAGTGTTGTTTATTCATAGTTTTATAGTTTCATAGTATAATACTAGGCTATCTGCCCTGGGGCATTTGTAAGCCTAGCCATAGTGATGTGGCTTTTGCCATCCCATGAAATGGTACAAAAATGTACAGAATAAATCTAGAATACTGTGCCTCTGTCTAGTAGTGACACAATGAAGGTCCCCTTATATAATAGAATTAGTTTACTGTGCCCCTGTCAAGCAGTGACACAGATGTGACCCCTGGGGTAAACTTTCGATCTCCCATCCACTCATCAAGATTTCTCTTGAAGAGAGTCAGTGAGGGGCTCTGCCTAATACGAACTGGGATCCTGTTCCAGAGCATGGGAAGCCTCTGGGTTATGAAGCTATCCCTCCAGCATGTCCTATTCATACTTGTAAGGTTTAAGTCTTTAGCTCTCGTGGTCCTGATAGATATGGATTTTTTGAGGTGGAGCATGTCCATCAAATCCTGATTGGACATGGCCTTGTACGTCAGGCAGAGATCACCCCTGAGCAGGAGGTATGCCACTGAATAGAGCTGAAGTTTCTTTAGTGTGGCTGAATAAGACATATGTTGGAGACCCTTGATCCTTTTGGAGAGGTACTTCTGTGGTCTCTCCAGCTGTTGCAAGTGCCGGGTGAGGTACATACCAAATGGGGCATTGTACTCAATCATGGGTCTGATGAGGGAGGAATATAGGGGTACAATGACATCCTTGGATCTGGATTTGAATCCCTTCATGATGAGGTGTGCAAGGTAGAATGTTTTTCTAACCACTTTGGCAACGTGGGTGTCAAATGAGAGGTCGCCGTCTACTTGGGTCCCCAGGTCTCTGATTACTTTTTCCATACTCAGTGGGTTGCTGTCTATGTGATAATTTGTGGGTACTTTGTTTTTTCCAAAAGGGATGACTATACATTTTTTGGCATTTAGTTTAAGGCCGTGACTACGGCACCAGTTGTCCGTTTCAGTGAGGCCTTTTTGTAGGATGTGTGTGTCTGCTGGTGTATCGACTATGGCTCCTAGTTTACAGTCATCTGCGAACTTTGTCAGCCACAGCCCTCCCATGTTTGCTTTAACATCTGAGAAATAAATGCCGAACAAGAGGGGTCCCAGGACAGATCCCTGTGGGACACCACTTGTGACCGGCTTTGAGTCTGACATTGCTCCAGCGATTTTAACTTTATGGGTTCTGTCCTTTAACCAGTTTGCAATCCATCTAGTGACATAGGGCTTTACTTTTAAGCTGTTTAGCTTATCTATGATGCCTGAGTGGGGTATTGTGTCGAAGGCTTTAGCCAAGTCCAGGTATGCTGTATGGACTGCTTTGCCCTCATCAATGGTTTTAGTGACTGTTTCGAAAAGGTCAACCAGATTTAAAAGGCAGGATCTGCCCTTCACAAAGCTGAACTGGGTGGGGTCAAGTGTCTGTAGGTCCCCTATGTCTCTGTTTATGAGTTCCATAATGAATCTTTCCATGGCTTTGCAGACCAGGCTAGTTAAGCTTATGGGGCGGTAGTTTCCAGGGTCTGTAGAGGCACCCCCCTTGTGGAGTGGGACCACTGTTGCTGTACGCCAGTGTACAGGTACATATCCCGAAGTAAGGCTAAGGTTAAATAGCATTTTTATGTGTGGGTTTAGCTTCTCTTGGAGTTCATGTAACACGCACCCCGGGATACCGTCAGGTCCCATTGATGCTGTGTTTTTTGCTTTGTTTAGGGCAGTTCTCACTTGGACATCTGAGATGACAGGGAGATTACATTCAGCTGGGATAAGTATTTCTTCTTTTGGGGGTGAAGGAGGCGAGAAATTTGCACTGAACCTGTCAGCCAGAATGTTAGCAATATCTGTGGGTTCAATGTATTTTTTGTTGTTGTGAACCATCTCTGAGCATATCTGAGGGTTTCCACCCAGGTTTCTAACATAGCTGAAGAAGGCTTTGTGGTTATCTTTAGTGTCCTTAGTGATTTTTGTCTCAAACTTTGCCTTGGATGTTTTTATGAGAGAACATAGTTTTCTGCTAATGTTGATCAGAGACATCTTCCCTTCATGGGATTTCGCTCTGACGTGCAGTAGCTTCCTTCTTTTGTTATACAATTTGTTTATGGCTGAGGTCCACCAGACAGGACGCTTACATTTGGTGGAGAGTGACTTGGATTTGTTTGGGATTGCATGATCCATGCATTCTTGGATATGTCCATAGAAAGCATTTGTGAAGGATTTGGCATTGCCGGATGTGGTATCCACTGGCACAGTGGGCTTAAAGGATACCATCTCAGTCTTAAGAAGAGTGAAGTCTGCTTTTGAGAAGTTTTTCACTGTGGCCTTTTGTGCTGGGGGTGGAAGTGGGATATGTATATCCAGGGTGATTAGTTTGTGGTCAGATCTCACTAGTGAGGGGTATACTTCTGGTGTGGAGCATTTTGTCCCCATGTTTGTGATGATCAGGTCTAGTATATTATCTCCCCTAGTGGGAGAGGTGACTAGTTCCAGTGCATTTGAATTTATGAATTCCAGGAACCTTTGGGCTAGGGTATTAGGGCTAGAATAATGTACCCAATCTATGCTTGGGTAGTTGAAGTCTCCCAGTATGATGGTATTTTGTGATACATTCATATCCTCCAATGTCTTCAGGAAGGCTGAGTGGGGTTCTTGAGGTTGGAAGGGTAGTCTGTAACATGCTACCAGTTGTATAGCAGTTTTGCCTATGGTTAGTTGCACCTGTATGGTCTCTGTTGCTTCATGTGTTGCTACTAACCTGGAGGTGTGGGTGTCCTTTATGAATATGGACACTCCCCCTCCCTTTGTGGTTCGGCCCGGGTTTTGGGGCCGAAAAGCATGATACGAGGTATAGCCTGGTAGCTCTGGGGTGCTCTCAGGAGCCTTGAACCAGGTTTCAGTTACTGCACAGACGTCGATGTTCTCCATGCTGAGGAGTGCATCAAGTGCCTGCATTTTGAGATTTAGACTTCTGGCGTTGAGCAGCATTACCCTTAGTTTTTTTCCATTTTTGTTTTCTAAGGAGGTGGGTTTGTCTTTTGAGCCTTGCCTATAAAAGGCACTATGGGGGTGGCAAGAGCCTTTGCCAATATCCGGAAGCCCAGTGGTGACAGGTGTAAGCCATCCCTTGCGAAGCAGCATGGCTTGTCCAACATATCATCCCAGGCAGACAGACATTGGATCCCCTTAGAATGACACCAGTACTCGAGCCAATTGTTAAAGCTGATCATCTTGTCTTTGTATTGTGGTATCATTCTTGGTGAGGGCAAGATGTGCTCAGGGTCAGGGTCATACCAGCCTGGGCTACATAATCGGAGAGCTCCTCTATGTCTCTTTTCATGTAGTCCAGGGAGGTACATCTCAGGTCATTCACACCAGCATGGACAATGACGGAGTCATATTTGTACATGCTTTGGAGTGACCTGAGTGCGTGTGTTATGTGGCGGATCCTAGCCCCCGATAGACAGCTCACAGTCACCTTCTCCTTGTTCAGCCTGGTCAGTGGGACATCAGTGTGTCTGACTATGGAGTCACCTATTACTAGTGTATCAGGCAAGGTGTTTGGCCTTAAGGGCTGCGAATGGTCGACACACTGATTTATTGAAGTATGTGTTGCATGTGTTTTGTTTTGAGGTGGTGGATTTTGGATGTCTGCTTTGGGAGCCTCTGTTGTTTTGGTAAGTTTTTATTAGAGCCTCTGAGTATGTCTTTGTGTTTTTATGTGTTTGGTTTGCAGTTGTGGTAGGTCTATGTGGGACTGGGATTGTTGTGTGTGTGGTTGCCATCTCCTCCTGTCTGGTCATGCCAGCCCTGGGTTGAGAGAGTTCAGCCTCCAGTTTGGCTATATAGTTGCATCTCTCACATGTATTTGTGTTTGTTGGGAGGAGGAGAGGGTTGTCTGTGTACATGAGACAATTGTAGCATTGTCTCAAGATGCCCAGATTGACCAGCTGAACTGGAGACGACGCCAGTAATCTACCACTCGACATGCTAGAACAGTATACGGGAGTGGTATACCTTTAAGGGAAGTGGGTATGCACAGGGGTGGTAAGTAGATGTAGTGTTTTACTTAGTACGAGAGTGCTTACTTAGTAGAGAAGTATTGAGAACAAATGCTAGGCTTATAAGACAGTGAGTAGTCTGGTTATACTAAGAGTAGAGCTTCCTTAAGGGAAAATTTGAAGAGCAGACTTGGCGGAGCCAGAAAAAGTTTAACCTTGTTTAACCGGTATGCGCACGACTGCGGAAAGCCGTGCAAACGCAAATTTTTAACAGTGAACTACAAAAGAGCTAGGAAAGGTCCCAGACAACCAATTACTACAGCTTCTTGTGCTGAGGCCACTTCCCCCAAGGACAAGTAGGCTGCTCAAGGCTCCCCACTCCCACTGGTGAGCAAAGAAACTTCCTTCTATCCAAGTAAGGTAATGGACAACACAGGAACTACAGTGGATGTAAGTCATAACTGCAGTAACAAACCTGTGAAGGGAAATATTATCTTTATACAGAAGGAAGACACTCACTAACTTCTGATGTTGAGAGAAATGTTCAATGTACAGAACAACAAAGATAGTCAAAGTCTGAAAGCTATGGAGACCACTGACCAGAAGTGCACAGAAAACTGGACAAGTATTCTTAAGTTAATATGGTTTTAATGATACTGTAGAACAGACTGCTAGTATATGCCAGAGATGTAGAGGGCCTGGGTTGGCTGGGAGAAGAAATATAGGAAAAAAAACACTCCCCGGCAGAAGTATGATGCAGCCCAAGGTGCCTTGATCTCATCACTGTCCACAAGTATAGGTCAGAGATAGCTTGGGGGAAGCTATGTGTTGTTCGGTAAACTTGGCAGATAAAGAGGGACCACAGGATTACCTGATGGACAGCTTTGGGAAGTAAAATGTACAGAACAAAAAGTAGAAAAATTAACAGACAACTGCAGAAAATTCAGAGCTCAAACTGTGAGACTACAGAGGACCACAAATGTCCTTCATGTCAAATATAACCAAGTTATGTTGTCTAAATCAAAAAACAAGTCTTCAACTAAAATACAGCCTCTGAAAGATACAAACAACAAAAATAGTATAAACGTTCATGTCAAAACATTGCTAACAAATGTTTTAACAAACCCAGTAGTCCAAAGAAGGAAAAAATGAGCACAGCATTCAGTTATTCAAATACTATGTCTGTTTCAGGAGTGGCACACTATAGCAATAACCCACACCTGGGTGTGGGTAATGCGGGATTTACCCACGGTTGGCGTGGTTTGGTCCAAACAAAGACAACCGTGGGTAAATCCCGCATTACCCACACCCAGAAGTGGGTTATTGCTATTATACTATGACATTATTTAAGAAAAGAAATAATTACTTTTCTTAAATAATGGCATTGTATAATGCCTCTTTGCTGCCCTTCCGCAGCTGTCTGGTATCCGCAGCACTTCTGATGTACTGTGCATGCCTACCCAGTACATCAGAGCTGTGGCCAAAAGCAATGGAGAAAGCAAGATCTCTGTTGCTTTTTACTGTTTCGCTATGTTAAATGGGTTTAACATAGCGAGACAGCTTTAAAATAAGCAACGGAGATCTGTATAAGTCGATTTACAATGTGCACACTGGCCAATCAGCATGCACATTTTGGAATATTAATGGGGGGTCATGGTATAATGTTAAATAATGTCCAACAGGCTGATCCAGCTGAGGTAGAATCTGATTGGCTGACAGTGTTCATCCACGCTACTCGGAGGTGGGACATCATCTGGTATAGTATCTTTGTCCCTACCAACCACTATGGGAACTGTGCAGCTGCATTAAAATGGTAGTCAGGGAGGAGGAGTCACACTTGCTTAAGATAGGTGGAGGTCAATCTCCTGTTAATAATAAAAGGCAGGGCCAAAAAACTGACAGCAAGAGTGGCACTACAGAGTGGGCTGTTTATGATGAATCGGCTATTATCGTTAAAGAAGAGCTAATTGCCTTTCAAGTAGGCAGTAAAGCATGAGGGTCAAGGGAAGAGACTATTTGAAAAAGCCAGCTGGACTACTTACTGGACAAAATTCTGGAGCAACAGAAAGACTCCTGTTGTCATTTTGATGGACTGCCAGGACACTGGCTGAGATTATTCAGAATCTGTGTAACCCTTTACTTTTGTTTTTCTCCTGAAGGGTTAACTCCTGTTTTTATTCATAATCTGCACTTATTTCATGGAATAACATTTCCAGCATGGTCACACATTATACTACACTGCAGCACATGTGTGTATGTGTGTATGTGTGTATGTATGTGTGTGTGTATATATATATATATATATATATATATATATATATATATATATATATATATATATATATATATATATTTATATATACAGTTATATGTACTTGTACATCTAATATGGGGAGGGGGTTGCATTCCTGTTACTTATAACTGCAGGATTCCCTGGACTATAGATAACTGCTACAATCTTTACATTTTTATTATGGTATGCTGATGTTCAGTTATGCTACTGTACACACACACACACACACACACACACACACACACACACACACACACACACACACACACACACACACACACATCTGGCAAAGTTTACTATGAAAACTGCAAATGGATATGCTCTGCAGTTGGAACACTCGAAACATGGATGTTCGAATGCCCATCTTGCTGAACATCTGCATGTTGAAAATTCATATCAGCAAATGCACTGTGCATTCACTGATATGAACTCGAAGTACTGTACAGAGATTGTGGTACAGTGTGGTTTGGGAAATTCATCCCTTTCCTCACTGTAGTGAGATCTCAGAGTTGGAATATATAGTTAGCAGGGGATGTGGAGGGTGCAGCTCCCTACAGGGGGAATAGAGGGGCTTGCCCCCTGCAAAAATGTGATGTTAGCTGTAGGAGTTTAGTTTACCCGTGCTCCTACACAGACATCATGTGATGTGTTCGATTTTAATGTCGAATCAGTTGAATTCATTCAGCTGATTCGACATTGTGCTTTGCGGAATGTTTATTTTTTGTAATTGTGGTTCGGCGTTCAGAGTGAAAATTATTTTGTTCCACGACATTATGATAGTAAACCATCTGGCAAAATACTCCATGTGTTTTGACATAACCTGGAATCATTTATTTATTTATGTAATAATTAGGTCAGTGAACAGGTCTTTTGACACTTTTCTATCATGATCGGGACTCAGAGGGTAACATACTATAAATAGAGAAGCTATGTTACTGAAATACATACGTTTTAAGGTGCATTTGTAGAGATTTGGAATAGAGTAATATTGTAATTATATCATTAATGTCTAACCATCTGACTCAAGCATTTAATATTTGGGCAACAATTATTTTCACGTACTTTGTTTTATTAACCTAAGAAGCATAGCTCCTGTTTATGATTCACTACTGCTTCCTGGCTTCTGGCTCTGGTCTGGCTGCAAAAAGCTGATATTTTCTACTGAATCTTCAGTGTTAATGCTGTCAATGCAGTGTCAGTGGTAATGTGTTAATGCAGTGTTAATGGAGCCCTCCTTATCTTGGAATAGATGACACATCACTGATGGTGTATAGTGGTAGGATAACATGCTGCCTCAGAGGAGTCCTCCTTATCTTAGTACAGATGACACACCATTGATGGTGTTTAGTGGCAGCATAACAAAGTAGAATTAGATACAAGGTCTCATGGAGGACATCCTGAGGTGCAGTTTTAAGAATACAGCACAATAACATAGGGTTTCAGGAAGAGTACCGTTAAAGCTGAAGCCTCACTGTGAGTCTGTAAAGTGATACAACTGCAGTGTACTATTACACTCCTACCTGATGAGCTGTAGAGTGGTCAGGCCACTCTGTAGCCTTCTGTTGATGTGGTAAACATCCTCACATATGGCTGAAAAACAGTTCACATTTATTTATTCATCATTTGTTGACCTGGCTAGTCCCACTGGACTAGTAGCCTCTTTTCAGGGAGGCCTGAGGTGGTATTTATACTATGAGAGGAAATTTGGCCAGGACCTTGGAAAACTTTCCCTACACTTTTCAATAGGTGTGGTGGGATCTTTTGCATCTATCTCTGCCATCAGTAACTCAAGCAGATGGGATCTTGGTTTAATATCTCATCCAAAGGACAGCACACTCAGAAGTGTATCCACCACCCCCTTATGCTGCACTTCAGTGCAGCAAACCAGCTACCTGATGTGGGAATAGAACCCACAGCCTTCTGCACAAAAGGAAAGTGTGCAACCTATTGCTCCACTGACACATGTTTGCTGAAATTTGTGAATGGGTTAGATGGTGTCCCATGAATGACATACTTTATCCACTGAAGGCCTATAAATCTCACTGCTAATAATTCAGTGGTCTTAACAGTGCCTTGTATCAGCACAGGCAACCTAGAAACCTAAGAAACATACCCTGTAACTGTACCCAGTCCTCAGCTGTGCAAAGAGCAACTTGCTTGTGCTCTGAGGAGCACTGATTCATAGCATCAGCCATACAGATGTTTTTACCCTTACTGTGCCCAAGTTAGCTTGCTATACCACCCCTTTGTAGTTCACCTAAAAAAGAAACTTGACACTATGGATGGACACTTTCTCAATTTGTATGCAGCAGCCTGGTAGATATGGACATCGTATGCATATCGCCTACTCCGAGGTGATCTCTGCCTAACATATAAAGCTATGTCAAACCCAGAGCTGTTGGACATGCTACACCTAAAGAAATCCCAATCCCTCTGAGCTACATGCTCTAGGGACCTAAACCTTGTCAACACAATAAACAGGACATGCTGGAGGGATAGATTCCTGTCCTAGAGACTTCCTATACTCTGGAACAAGCTACCCATCTATGTCAAGCAAAGTTCTCCATTAGCACTCTTCAAGAAAAATCTTGATGAGTGGATGGGAAATAGGAAACACACCCTGGGGATCACTTCTGTGTCTCTGCTGGACAGTGGCACATGAAAATATCTTTCTTGGGTGGCGTAAGCTATGGAACCTTGCTGGCTAGTCTTACATAGGCCCTTGGGCCGATAGGTTCATAGCTAGGTACTAGGCTAGGTGTCTGATATTCACTGACAGCCAACTAATCCTTACCTTAGACAAATAAATGCAGTACATGAGAGATGTAATCACACAATGTCACTGGAGGCAAGACTGTCACACAAAAGCAGTCAAAATAACAATCAGGTTGAGAGTAAAATTAGTTCTTCCATAAAAGGAATATGTTGGAGATGTGAGCAAGTACGCAATGCAGATTGGAACCACATTTTCTTTGATTGTGTTAAAATTAAGCCATTTTGGAATGGTATTAATAACTTTCGACAAGCTTTATTTAATGAATAATTTTATTTAACTAAAGCTTTTGTATTATTAATTGTGAACGAAGGTCCTCATTTGAATTGGTCAAACATGTATCTAGTATGGACTATACTTGCAATTTCAAGGAAGTGTAGAACAAGAAAATGGAATACAAACACAATACCAACTTTGGAAGACTTCTACATTCTACTGAAGATCACAGCATTATTGGAAATTAAAATTAAAGAACTAAGAATTTATCCAAAACTATTTATCAACAACCCTTGGGGAAAAGTCTTATCATTGATTGACACTATACAATAATTGATCAGGCACTCTGATAATGGATTCGACATACTTATAAAGTAACTGTATACATTAAGATCTGTTACAGTGTCAGGTTAATGTAAATAGTGTAAATAGTTATTTAAGATGTCACGTATAAATACTATGGAAGTCATTCAAATGTATTTGAAAAATAAAAAAAAATAACAATCAGGTTTTCAGTAACAAGAGCACTACACCCACCACACACAGCACTAACCCAACACTAATACCAACATATGCTGAGGCACTTAAAAGCAACCTTCCTAAGTCCCAAAGACTTCCTACACATTCATCCTGCAAAAACAATCCTCAGCAACCCCAAAAGCACTCCTCCAGAACAACATCCAACACAACACATACAGCCACACCATTTAGAGCCTCAACTACAAAGGCCATAAGGCAAGCCAATACACTATCCAATATTTTAATCACAGGAAACTTCATTGTGAGGCACACAGATATTCAACTCACCAGGCTGAATAAGAAGAAAATCACGATCTGTCATCTATCATGGATCAGGATTCCCCAAGTCATCCACACACTCAAGTAATTACACCACAAGTACCAATATGATTCAGTTGTAGTCTCTGTAGGTGTAAATGAGCTGAAGCATGTCTCTCTGGACTATATGAAGAGAGTCACTACAGATCTCTTAGACTATGTGTCGCATGCTGGTATGTGCCTTGCACTGACCAAAATTTTTTCCTTCACCAAGGATGATGCCACAATATGAACAAAAGATGATTGGCTTCAATAATTGCCTAAGTTTCTGGTGTCATTCCAAGGAGGTACGACATTTGTCAGCATGGAAGGATATGGTCAACAAACCATGTTGCTTTGCCAGCTATGGTCAGCATCTGTCCCCTTTAGGCTAACATGTTGCTTTGCCAGCTATGCTCAGCACCTATCCCCTTTAGGCTAACATGTTGCTTTGCCAGCTATGGTCAGCACCTGTCCTCTTTAAGCTAACATGTTGCTTTGCCAGCTATGGTCAGCACTGTTCCCTTTAGGCTAACATGTTGCTTTGCCAGATATGGTCAGCACCTGTCCCCTTTAGGTTAACATGTTGCTTTGCTAGCTATGGTCATCAACTGTCCCCTTTAGGCTAACATGTTGCTTTGCCAGCTATGGTCAGCACTGTCCCCTTTAGGCTAACATGTTGCTTTGTCAGCTATGATAAGAACCTGTCTCCTTTAGGCTAACATGTTGTTTTTCCAGCTATGGTCAGCACCTGTCCCCTTTAGGCTAACATGTTGCTTTGCCAGCTATGTTCAGCACATGTCCCATTTAGGCTAACATGTTGCTTTGCCAGCTATGATCAGCACTGTCCCCTTTAGGCTAACATGTTGCTTTGCCAGCTATGGTCAGCACCTGTCCCCTTTAGGCTAACATTTTGCTTTGCCAGCTATGTTTGGCACCTGTCCCCTTTAGGCTAACATGTTGCTTTGCCAGCTATGGACAGCACCTGTCCTCTTTAGGCTAACATATTGCTTTGCCAGCTATGGTTAGCACCTCTCCCCTTTAGGCTAACATGTTGCTTTGCCAGCTATGGTCAGCACCTGTCCCCTTTAGGCTAAAATGTTGCTTTGCCAGCTATGGTCAACACCTGTCCCCTTTAGGCTAACATGTTGCTTTGCCAGCTGTGGTCAGCACAGTCCCCTTTAGGATAACATGTTGCTTTGTCAGCTATGGTCAGCACCTGTCCCCTTTAGGCTAACATGTTGCTTTGCCAGCTATGGTCAGCACCTGTCCCCATTAGGCTAACATGTTGTTTTGCCAGCTATGGTCAGCACTGTCCCCTTTAGGCCAAAATGTTGCTTTGCCAGCTATGGTCATCACCTGTCCCCTTTAGGCTAACATGTTGCTTTGCCAGCTATGGTCAGCACCTGTCCCCTTTAGGCTTTAAAATATTGACTAAAACATTGTTCTCCCCCCAAATTGCCCCCCCCAGTGCGTTTTTAAACAATTCCAAACTAACAAACCTTCCCACGGATCAAAACCATCCCATTGGAATCTAAAGGTGTTACTGCTCAATGCCAGGAGCCTAAACAAGAAACTTCACTCCCTCCGGGTTCTCCTCCCCCTGGAGAATACAGACATTTGTGCAGTTACTGAGATATGGTTTAAAGCTGAGGAGACCACCCTGGCAGTGCAGGGCCACATTGACTTCCACATATTCAGGCTAGCTACTGCACAGTTAGGGACCAAAAGCAAAGGTGTCTTAATCTGTATCAACGACAAACTCACCTCAAGATTAGTCAAACAGGATGATGCACTTGAGCTTCTCTATGTCCAAATTCTCATAGGAAAAGTCTTATATCATATCTTTGCTGGTTATAGGTCACTCTCTATGACCCAAGTAACCCATAACTCATACTTGGACTTACTGAAGACTGTCACGATTCAACCCAATACCATACTCATGGGTGACTTCAACTACCCAACTATAAACTGGAATACTTCATGACCCCAAACGTTCAGGGCCAGAGATTTCTGGACTTTGCAAACACAAGCACCTTGTACCAAATAGTCCATACATCTACTAGGGGTGCAGACATACTCAACCTGGTACTCGCAAACATTGGAGAATGTTGCCCATCTCTAGTGTAATGTCCTCTGTGATAAGGTCACCACAAAGCCATTTCCTTCAAAATAAAAATCTATTCTTTGACCCTTGCTAACCCTGTAACATTTAGAAACTATTCTAAAGCAAGCTTTTTAGTACTAAGTGATAACCTCTCAAAATGTCAAACCCCTCAAACCCTGAGAACACAGCTGCATATGCAGAATTGTTCACAGAAACCCTGCACTACCATGTCAATAAATGAATACAGACAGCTGTGCCTAGTAGAAATAAGTCCAGAACTAATTAAAAAAAAAAACTCCCTTGTGGAATTCAAACATAAACAGGTTCTACAACAAAAGAAAACAATCATAGCCAACATTAGGAAGTGTTGTGCCCAGCATAATAAAACACTCCCGTCAATCTAAACAAACAACTAAAAGGGCAACCTAAGTCTACTAAAGTGGTAATTGAGGTATAGATAGCCTCCCATGCAAAGGACAACCACAAGGCTTTCCTTGCTGAGCCAGAAATGTCAAAGTCAGCACACAGCAGTGTACAGAACTGATTGTAAATGGAACAATCTGCTTAGAGATGAAATATATAGCAAATCTGCTGGCTGACAAATGCATCTCCAATTTTACCTCCCTGTCCCCCCAGCCACCCTCCTCCAGGGAATGCCATGAAACAACGCCCTCCAATTATCACTAGGGAGTATGTCCTAGATGTGCTGTCCAAGGCCAAAAATTCTGCATCAATGGGTCGCAGTAACTTCCTAGGATGACTCCTTAATAGCCTGAAACATGACCTGTCATGCCTACTAGAATCACTGTTTAACCATAGCCTACAGACAGGCTTTGTGTCACTTGAAAGGGGAACTGCAACAGTTATGCACAAGAGCAGGCCATCAACAGACCCCAGAAACTACAGATCCATAAGTCTTACTTGTCTCCTATGCAAAGCCATGGAAGAAACAATCATGGAAATGATTAGTAAGGACAAAATCTTCAAACACTGGATCTAACCCAGCCTGGTTTTGTCAAGGGGAGATCATGCCTACTCAGCCTGGTGGACTTCTTTGAGAAGGTCACCAAGGCAATTGATGAGACCAAATGGTGCGTACTGCCTGCCTTGACTTAGCTTAGGCACTTGATACAATACTCCAGTTGGTCATTGTAAACAACCTAATGGATATAGAAACAAACCTATATGTTACATGTTGGGTAGCCATTGAGTTGTCAGATAGGACCCAGGAAGCTAGGATGGGGAGACCACCTCCATAAAGAGGCTGGCCACTAGTGGAGCCCCTTAGGGCTCTCAGCTGGGTCTGCTCCTTTCTGGCATCTAGTTCTTGGAAGACAAGACCAATGTCAGGGACCTCTGGGTGACCATGTTTTCAGATGACTCCAACTAGGGGCAGTCATAACATCTCCCAGAACACTAATATCCTACAGAAAAGACTAACAGGCAAATGACAGGGATTTAGGCATGCATGTAAATAATAACCTGGTTTTCAACCAACATGTATCTAAAATAGTAAGGAAATCATTATGTGCTGCTCAACTTATAAGCAAGACTATGACACATAACACCAAAGACCTCATTGTTAAACTGTATTTGACCTCATCAGGCCCATCATGGAGTACAATGCCCCCATTGGTACGTACCTGATCAGGCAAATGCACAACTGGAATGTCCAGAGATGTTCCTCATAAAAAGAATGCAGGGCATAAACAGCATGCCCTATGCAGATCACTTCAAAGCACTATCTCTACAATTTGTTTCCTACAGGCTGCTGAGAGGTGCTCTATGCCTGGCATAAAAAGCATCCTTGGATCACATTCTGATGAATCTTTTGCATATCTGCAAAACAAATAGCATCAGACTTACTCCATCTAGGGATTTAAACTTTGCTTGCAACATAAATAGGACATTCTGGAGGGAGAGGTATGTGTTTCAGAGAATTCGCCTTTTCAAGAACGTACTTGCCATCTATATGAGCCAGAGTTCTTACCTCACCCTATTCAAGAGAAACCTGGCCCAGTGGATGGAAACTGGAAATAAACCCTACGTCTAGCACCCATGTCTCTAAAGAGCTAAGGGAGCCTGTATATCTTGCCCTAGATTAGATATGCCCCTTAAAACAACAGCTAAGGCATATACAATTCCAGGATGCAATTAAGATGCCTGGATAGGCTTATAAAGGCCTCTGTGGTCATTAGGGTAGTATACATGTATGACCCTATGACCCATAAAGCAAAATATCAATGATAACTATAAACCGAAAACTTAACAGTATTGCTTCAGTTAAATTGGTTTATATAAATGCACATATTCTAGAAGTTATTTGATGATACCAATAAAAGATAGTGTTACAATGCACACTGTCCTGTCAGCAGCCATATTTGTAATGTTTTAGTCATGTCACAGTAACTCAATGTTTTCTGCAAGGCAAAGAAAGCCAAATCAGCACTAAATTATTTTAAGCGTTTGTTTTGTACAACCGCAAAGCTAATACAAATATATTGTAACTGCTGCCCTTGGCAGGCATTATTTTCCTATTTTTTAAATAAACATTGCCTACCATTTAATAGTGTTTCAAACTTTTTCTTCACAGTACAGGATCTTAGTGTTTCTTCTTTTTTACCTCAGTGTTTATTTTTAGGATGCTCCTGCACTGAGGCATATAATGACCTGTCACCATAAAGAGCTTGAGGGATTTTCTATCGAAATTAATAGTGCTGAATTTAAAGAACACATTCAAGGTACCTTCAGGCACTTCATAGATTAATAAAGGCAGGCGCTTTTGTTACAAGTGCCTTCTAAGGCAAATACTTTAATTTTATATACTATACCACTGGAAGACTTAAACCTTGTCTCAGAACTGAGCTCCTTTCAAAGAAAAGGGGCCTTATTTGTTTATGTATTTATTTACCTATTTTGTTAACCAAATTAATGAACTGATGTACAGACCCTTATAGCCATGACCTGGGCCATTTAGAGCAGTCATTGTTTATAAACACATAGTACAAAAAAATATATATATATATATATATATATAGCATATAAGCAAATTATCAGTCAAAGAATAGGTACATAAAAGATACACATTTCCTACTATTTTACTATTTCAGTTGTGCATAAATACAGTAGTAGAGCTGTTATACATTGCCAGCAGTAACACGTATTCTGTATAACTAGGTCAACATCCACTTATAGTACCAGGTTAGATTTATCGTGTAGTGGTGATTACAGACAATAGTATGGGCATGTGCTGCTATGTTATGTTATTAGTTAAGCTGTGTTATAGAAATGCACAAGTATTCTGCAGACAGCTGTCTTATTTGAAATGCAAATGATATGTTAAAGCAAAGTATTGAATTTAAACAAATCATGTCACTGCACATTAAAGCATGATATTAAATAAAAGAAAGGATTCAAGGTATAGATGCACCTCCCTGCCCAAACACATATCTGCCTTAGCAGTATTTTTGTGCAATAGCTGTTAAATCTTCAAGAGCACAGCACAGTTTCCACATTTCTAGTTATGTAATCTTTATAAATTTCAAATAAACAGCAGATGTTTTGAAGTCACATAGTGAACTTTAATTATTATAAACTCCATTCTCCTGCTGTGGACATTAAATGCTGAATTGCTGCCAGAATTCACTTCATAGTTGGAGAACTTACTAGGTGATTACATTTCGCTGATGTAGTCAGTTATGTACTGATTGTTATATACAAGGACACTGGTTTTGTTTTTTTGTTTTTTTTTTCTGAAAAAAAAACAGTAAATCCTAGTTTATTACTATTTGATAATTGAAAATGGCATTTTCACAGAATTTGGCAATGCAGTCCTGAGAACCAGTTCATTACATGATATATTTCTGTTCATATTTATTATTTATAACATTACCAGCTTGTATCACTGAGTGCTGTGTGCCTAGAATATGTTTTACTTTTCAGTATATATTGATACAGATGACAGTTGTAATAAAATCACGTAAAGGACCAAAAATTACATTTTAAAACCCCAGGTATAATTCCCAGATTTCAATTCGTGAAAATGGAATTTATTTAAAAAAAAAACAAAAATCAGTGTCCCTAGTTATATATCATACTAGCAATGCAGTGAAGTTTTTTCCTTACAAGTTTACTTATTTCTGTATCATTTCTTACTGCTTTTTGTACTTACAGACCTAGATTTCCTTGCTGAGGACACTAACCATGGGTTTATTTATTTCAGTATGAGTGTTCATTTGTTTTGAAATCACTGGTGCTACTCATGCCATGTTCTTTTATTGAAAGTGAGCACAATTGTTGTGCCTTTACCTTTTAAAATAAGCCTGCCCACAGTTTTATCTCTGTTCTGGAGAATGGTAGACTTGCTTGGAAAGTAGTAACCTATAAAACCTTTTTTTGCACTCTAGCACACATTTAAAAAGGTTTGATGTGGTTGTTTATACAGGGTAGCACAGCACGAAGGTAAACAGCGGCAGCTGCTAAAACAACTTGCTGAGAAGTAAGAGTATTACTCACGTTGATAACGAGTAAATGGTGAGGCAGCAGTCTGACTACAAACTGTCACTCACGTTGATAACGAGTAAATGGTGAGGCAGCAGTCTGACTACAAATTATCACTCACGTTGATAACGAGTAAATGGTGAGGCAGCAGTCTGACTACAAACTGTCACTCACGTTGATAACCAGTAAATGGTGAGGCAGCAGTCTGACTACAAACTGTCACTCACGTTGATAACCAGTAAATGGTGAGGCAGCAGTCTGACTACAAACTGTCACTCACGTTGATAACCAGTAAATGGTGAGGCAGCAGTCTGACTACAAACTGTCACTCACGTTGATAACGAGTAAATGGTGAGGCAGCAGTCTGACTACAAACTGTCACTCACGTTGATAACCAGTAAATGGTGAGGCAGCAGTCTGACTACAAACTGTCACTCACGTTGATAACGAGTAAATGGTGAGGCAGCAGTCTGACTACAAACTGTCACTCACGTTGATAACCAGTAAATGGTGAGGCAGCAGTCTGACTACAAACTGTCACTCACATTGATAACGAGTAAATGGTGAGGCAGCAGTCTGACTACAAACTGTCACTCACGTTGATAACGAGTAAATGGTGAGGCAGCAGTCTGACTACAAACTGTCACTCACGTTGATAACGAGTAAATGGTGAGGCAGCAGTCTGACTGCAAACTGTCACTCACGTTGATAACCAGTAAATGGTGAGGCAGCAGTCTGACTACAAACTGTCACTCACGTTGATAACGAGTAAATGGTGAGGCAGCAGTCTGACTACAAATTATCACTCACGTTGATAACCAGTAAATGGTGAGGCAGCAGTCTGACTACAAACTGTCACTCACGTTGATAACGAGTAAATGGTGAGGCAGCAGTCTGACTACAAACTGTCACTCACGTTGATAACGAGTAAATGATGAGGCAGCAGTCTGACTACAAACTGTCACTCACGTTGATAACGAGTAAATGGTGAGGCAGCAGTCTGACTACAAACTGTCACTCACGTTGATAGCGAGTAAATGGTGAGGCAGCAGTCTGACTACAAACTGTCACTCACGTTGATAACGAGTAAATGGTGAGGCAGCAGTCTGACTACAAACTGTCACTCACGTTGATAACCAGTAAATGGTGAGGCAGCAGTCTGACTACAAACTGTCACTCACGTTGATAACCAGTAAATGGTGAGGCAGCAGTCTGACTACAAACTGTCACTCACGTTGATAACGAGTAAATGGTGAGGCAGCAGTCTGACTACAAACTGTCACTCACGTTGATAACGAGTAAATGGTGAGGCAGCAGTCTGACTACAAATTATCACTCACGTTGATAACGAGTAAATGGTGAGGCAGCAGTCTGACTACAAATTATCACTCACGTTGATAACGAGTAAATGGTGAGGCAGCAGTCTGACTACAAACTGCCACTCACGTTGATAACGAGTAAATGGTGAGGCAGCAGTCTGACTACAAACTGTCACTCACGTTGATAACGAGTAAATGATGAGGCAGCAGTCTGACTACAAACTGTCACTCACGTTGATAACGAGTAAATGGTGAGGCAGCAGTCTGACTACAAACTGTCACTCACGTTGATAACCAGTAAATGGTGAGGCAGCAGTCTGACTACAAACTGTCACTCACGTTGATAACCAGTAAATGGTGAGGCAGCAGTCTGACTACAAACTATCACTCACGTTGATAACGAGTAAATGGTGAGGCAGCAGTCTGACTACAAACTGTCACTCACGTTGATAACGAGTAAATGGTGAGGCAGCAGTCTGACTACAAACTGTCACTCACGTTGATAACCAGTAAATGGTGAGGCAGCAGTCTGACTACAAACTGTCACTCACGTTGATAACCAGTAAATGGTGAGGCAGCAGTCTGACTACAAACTGTCACTCACGTTGATAACCAGTAAATGGTGAGGCAGCAGTCTGACTACAAACTGTCACTCACGTTGATAACGAGTAAATGGTGAGGCAGCAGTCTGACTACAAACTGTCACTCACGTTGATAACCAGTAAATGGTGAGGCAGCAGTCTGACTACAAACTGTCACTCACGTTGATAACCAGTAAATGGTGAGGCAGCAGTCTGACTACAAACTGTCACTCACGTTGATAACGAGTAAATGGTGAGGCAGCAGTCTGACTACAAACTGTCACTCACGTTGATAACCAGTAAATGGTGAGGCAGCAGTCTGACTACAAACTGTCACTCACGTTGATAACGAGTAAATGGTGAGGCAGCAGTCTGACTACAAACTGTCACTCACGTTGATAACGAGTAAATGGTGAGGCAGCAGTCTGACTACAAACTGTCACTCACGTTGATAACCAGTAAATGGTGAGGCAGCAGTCTGACTACAAACTGTCACTCACGTTGATAACCAGTAAATGGTGAGGCAGCAGTCTGACTACAAACTGTCACTCACGTTGATAACGAGTAAATGGTGAGGCAGCAGTCTGACTACAAACTGTCACTCACGTTGATAACCAGTAAATGGTGAGGCAGCAGTCTGACTACAAACTGTCACTCACGTTGATAACGAGTAAATGGTGAGGCAGCAGTCTGACTACAAACTGTCACTCACGTTGATAACCAGTAAATGGTGAGGCAGCAGTCTGACTACAAACTGTCACTCACGTTGATAACGAGTAAATGGTGAGGCAGCAGTCTGACTACAAACTGTCACTCACGTTGATAACGAGTAAATGGTGAGGCAGCAGTCTGACTACAAACTGTCACTCACGTTGATAACCAGTAAATGGTGAGGCAGCAGTCTGACTACAAACTGTCACTCACGTTGATAACGAGTAAATGGTGAGGCAGCAGTCTGACTACAAACTGTCACTCACGTTGATAACGAGTAAATGGTGAGGCAGCAGTCTGACTACAAACTGTCACTCACGTTGATAACGAGTAAATGGTGAGGCAGCAGTCTGACTACAAACTGTCACTCACGTTGATAACCAGTAAATGGTGAGGCAGCAGTCTGACTACAAACTGTCACTCACGTTGATAACCAGTAAATGGTGAGGCAGCAGTCTGACTACAAACTGTCACTCACGTTGATAACGAGTAAATGGTGAGGCAGCAGTCTGACTACAAACTGTCACTCACGTTGATAACCAGTAAATGGTGAGGCAGCAGTCTGACTACAAACTGTCACTCACGTTGATAACCAGTAAATGGTGAGGCAGCAGTCTGACTACAAACTGTCACTCACGTTGATAACCAGTAAATGGTGAGGCAGCAGTCTGACTACAAACTGTCACTCACGTTGATAACGAGTAAATGGTGAGGCAGCAGTCTGACTACAAACTGTCACTCACGTTGATAACCAGTAAATGGTGAGGCAGCAGTCTGACTACAAACTGTCACTCACGTTGATAACCAGTAAATGGTGAGGCAGCAGTCTGACTACAAACTGCCACTCACGTTGATAACCAGTAAATGGTGAGGCAGCAGTCTGACTACAAACTGTCACTCACGTTGATAACCAGTAAATGGTGAGGCAGCAGTCTGACTACAAACTGTCACTCACGTTGATAACCAGTAAATGGTGAGGCAGCAGTCTGACTACAAATTGTCACGTTGATAACGAGTAAATGGTGAGGCAGCAGTCTGACTACAAACTGTCACTCACGTTGATAATGAGTAAATGGTGAGGCAGCAGTCTGACTACAAACTGTCACTCACGTTGATAACGAGTAAATGGTGAGGCAGCAGTCTGACTACAAACTGTCACTCACGTTGATAACGAGTAAATGGTGAGGCAGCAGTCTGACTACAAACTGTCACTCACGTTGATAACGAGTAAATGGTGAGGCAGCAGTCTGACTACAAACTGTCACTCACGTTGATAACAGTAAATGGTGAGGCAGCAGTCTGACTACAAACTGTCACTCACGTTGATAACGAGTAAATGGTGAGGCAGCAGTCTGACTACAAACTGTCACTCACGTTGATAACGAGTAAATGGTGAGGCAGCAGTCTGACTACAAACTGTCACTCACGTTGATAACGAGTAAATGGTGAGGCAGCAGTCTGACTACAAACTGTCACTCACGTTGATAACGAGTAAATGGTGAGGCAGCAGTCTGACTACAAACTGTCACTCACGTTGATAACGAGTAAATGGTGAGGCAGCAGTCTGACTACAAACTGTCACTCACGTTGATAACGAGTAAATGGTGAGGCAGCAGTCTGACTACAAACTGTCACTCACGTTGATAACCAGTAAATGGTGAGGCAGCAGTCTGACTACAAACTGTCACTCACGTTGATAACCAGTAAATGGTGAGGCAGCAGTCTGACTACAAACTGTCACTCACGTTGATAACCAGTAAATGGTGAGGCAGCAGTCTGACTACAAACTGTCACTCACGTTGATAACGAGTAAATGGTGAGGCAGCAGTCTGACTACAAACTGTCACTCACGTTGATAACCAGTAAATGGTGAGGCAGCAGTCTGACTACAAACTGTCACTCACGTTGATAACGAGTAAATGGTGAGGCAGCAGTCTGACTACAAACTGTCACTCACGTTGATAACCAGTAAATGGTGAGGCAGCAGTCTGACTACAAACTGTCACTCACGTTGATAACGAGTAAATGGTGAGGCAGCAGTCTGACTACAAACTGTCACTCACGTTGATAACGAGTAAATGGTGAGGCAGCAGTCTGACTACAAACTGTCACTCACGTTGATAACCAGTAAATGGTGAGGCAGCAGTCTGACTACAAACTGTCACTCACGTTGATAACGAGTAAATGGTGAGGCAGCAGTCTGACTACAAACTGTCACTCACGTTGATAACGAGTAAATGGTGAGGCAGCAGTCTGACTACAAACTGTCACTCACGTTGATAACGAGTAAATGGTGAGGCAGCAGTCTGACTACAAACTGTCACTCACGTTGATAACCAGTAAATGGTGAGGCAGCAGTCTGACTACAAACTGTCACTCACGTTGATAACGAGTAAATGGTGAGGCAGCAGTCTGACTACAAACTGTCACTCACGTTGATAACGAGTAAATGGTGAGGCAGCAGTCTGACTACAAACTGTCACTCACGTTGATAACGAGTAAATGGTGAGGCAGCAGTCTGACTACAAACTGTCACTCACGTTGATAACGAGTAAATGGTGAGGCAGCAGTCTGACTACAAACTGTCACTCACGTTGATAACCAGTAAATGGTGAGGCAGCAGTCTGACTACAAACTGTCACTCACGTTGATAACGAGTAAATGGTGAGGCAGCAGTCTGACTACAAATTATCACTCACGTTGATAACGAGTAAATGGTGAGGCAGCAGTCTGACTACAAACTGTCACTCACGTTGATAACCAGTAAATGGTGAGGCAGCAGTCTGACTACAAACTGTCACTCACGTTGATAACCAGTAAATGGTGAGGCAGCAGTCTGACTACAAACTGTCACTCACGTTGATAACGAGTAAATGGTGAGGCAGCAGTCTGACTACAAACTGTCACTCACGTTGATAACCAGTAAATGGTGAGGCAGCAGTCTGACTACAAACTGTCACTCCGTTGATAACCAGTAAATGGTGAGGCAGCAGTCTGACTACAAACTGTCACTCACGTTGATAACGAGTAAATGGTGAGGCAGCAGTCTGACTACAAACTGTCACTCACGTTGATAACCAGTAAATGGTGAGGCAGCAGTCTGACTACAAACTGTCACTCACGTTGATAACCAGTAAATGGTGAGGCAGCAGTCTGACTACAAACTGTCACTCACGTTGATAACGAGTAAATGGTGAGGCAGCAGTCTGACTACAAACTGTCACTCACGTTGATAACCAGTAAATGGTGAGGCAGCAGTCTGACTACAAACTGTCACTCACGTTGATAACGAGTAAATGGTGAGGCAGCAGTCTGACTACAAACTGTCACTCACGTTGATAACCAGTAAATGGTGAGGCAGCAGTCTGACTACAAACTGTCACTCACGTTGATAACCAGTAAATGGTGAGGCAGCAGTCTGACTACAAACTGTCACTCACGTTGATAACGAGTAAATGGTGAGGCAGCAGTCTGACTACAAACTGTCACTCACGTTGATAACGAGTAAATGGTGAGGCAGCAGTCTGACTAGAAACTGGAAGATTAAAGGTTCTCTGCTGTACCTTGATGGTAAACGACAATAGGCGATTAAACTGGCTGCTGGTGCAGTCTGTCTGGTGACTTCCTTTGTCAGATCTGAGAGAGGCCCATCTCTTTCATCCCCCTACTCACCCACTCACACACCTATATGACAGCAGCTGTATAGTGAAAGCACTTCAGTCACATCTGTGCACTATAAATAGCATAGTGATCACCATTCACCAGTCTTTGTTTTATTTGACTATTCTATATGCATATTCAAATAAGTGCATGCACCAGTATTTTAATACCTGCATACGTGAACAGGAAAACGTTACAATGCAGGACACAAAGGCTTCCACCAACATGAGCAAAGATATGCAAGAAAAACTGAATCGACAATAAGCATATAAAGGCAACTCAGGAATAGCTTTATAAAGCACATGATGTCAATAACATTGTATTATGCATGGTCACACACGTATATTACTTAATGCTTGCATTACTCCCACAGGTAGCTGTCACATGAGATGAAACCCTTTTTCCATATAACAGTACTTATGGACTCACCACCAGGAACACAAATAAACTGAACTAAACCCCCTGCACACCACGCAAGAAAGAATCATCATATTTCATCCCCCTGCAATGTGTAGAAATAATGCAACAATGTGACCCATGGCTGGTATGTAACTACCATCAATAGTCAAGAGCTTAACCACACCAGGAAACAAGCAAACAGAAGGCACATGTCTTGGTTACATCAGTTCCTAAATGAATGGAAGCAGTCAGCAGCAAAATGGCTGGAAACTCTTTACCAAACAGCATATAACCACCTATTATCTGTATGTATGTGACTCAGAATCATTAACAACATAGAGGTACCAAGATCCATTACATGTGTAGAACCACAGCTAAATAAGTTGGTGTCCTATGCAATCCCTGATCTCCATATGATATGATGGTGGTGTTCCTTCAAACCAAAGCTGAAGCCAAAACAGGGGGAGTAAAAGGGCCTTCTGAAACTGTAACAAAGAGCTTATTTCAGCAGTTATTTAAACTCACTCATACTACAAACACATACGTACACTCATTTAAGTAAATACCTCTCAAGTGTGAAGATTTTCACAGAATGTCCAGATGTTTGCCTTATATTTTCAGTCCGTTCTGCATAAAATGTGTGGTTCTCAGGCAAATCACTGAGAACTGAATTCACTAAATAAAGACATAGTCTTGAGTTTCAGGCTTCATATTCGTTATTCTAATACAAATCTTGTTATTCTAACAACTCTCTAAGTTTATAAGAACAATATTTAAAATTCTGTTCCTATTTTGGGGCCTTTGTTCTCTCCCTCCATTCCTTTAGGCTTTGTCTAGATGTCTTGCACTAAGAGTTTGTGAGGTGTGGTGATCAGGCATAGTTGCTGAAATGATTGCAGTTACTGCACTCATACCCGCCTGGGAACTCCAAGGTGACAATCACACATCCAAAGATCTTGCACCAGACATAGCTGCCCCCTATCTGCAGCCTAGCTATAGTACATGCAGTTCTTCATAGTCATGTAGCAAATTATCAAGCTAACAAAATCATTTGCTGATGTTCATAGACCGCTGTAGTCATGAAACTTCATCTACCAGCCACAGTCCTTTTACAAAACCTCGGTCATGTGATGCAAAGTTACACAATCATAATTTGGATGTGATCGTGTGTATTTACCAATGGAATGACTTGGCCTGTGTGTATCCGCTCCATAAGGGAATGCACTAGATGTAACCCTGCACTATCCCATACAGATCTGGGAAGCATCATAGAAACAGTGCAGAGCAGCTTAATCATATGTTGCACTTAAGCCTGACGCACCAAGTCACTTTAAGGTGATTCACACATTCATTAGTTAGTAGCCATCAAGGATGCATGAACTGATATATGTGAACCATAATAATCTGATATTTAGTACTGAACAATATTCAGCATGGTTTTCACAGAAGTGATACAGAACTTGATATTTAAAAAAATATTGACTCCTGATCTTCAGATATGCAGTGAATTCAGATAAAATGTTTCATTTGGTAAGATGTATTTGTAGTTCTGTGAAATCAGTCGGCCTTCATAATTTGCACTGTAGCATCACCCTTATACTTAAGCCACATTTGTGGATAGTTTGACTAAAAATGTGTGCACAGTGTGGCGGTTATGGATTGCTATATGTGGTGGGACGTGGGCATACATAATGGTAATATCACTGAACCATCATGTGCTCTAAATTTAGAGCAAGAACACACAGAAAAAGCAAAACCAGAGTGGCAGCTCAGGATGTGACTTACTTTAGTACAGGACTCACATTGAGGGGAAGAAATCCAAGCCTAAATAAGGCAACGTCCTAGACCGAGTACTACTACTGTGTGGTCTTGGGTACATCTTAGGTGTGTCACACTGTGTAATCTGGACCTACATGTTTCACCTCTGCTCACTATACTGCTTCACTATAGTGTCACTTGCACATATATTGTCATACCATTTGCACTGATTGCAGGACTATAAAGCCCACAAGAAGTTTCCATCCATCAGGTTACTGTTCGTAGACCGCTGTAGCCATGAAACTTCATCTACCAGCCACAGTCGTTTTAGAAAACCTCTGCCAGAAATAAAGTGTGGTCATGTGACGCAAAGTTACACAATCATAGTGTGGATGTTAGGTTACTGACTAAGGATGACCATTATCAACAGCGGTATCTTCGATAGGTCAGCATCTGGCCGTTGCATTCACTGTACACACACACATATAAACAGGGAATATTTATTCTGTAGTATATATGTATTCCTTGTGTATAGTCCCAAATAGTACAGCCCATGGCAGTTCTTATGTGTAATCGTGACTAATGTAGCGCATACATTACTCTTTATGTGCACTTCTAAACACTGTAGAGTATATCCTACCTTTTATGTGTAACCTTAATAGTGTCAGATGAATTCAAGAGTACAGCTGCTTGACTGTGTCTGGGGGGGGAGGTCTGCACAAGAAGTGAAAATGAAACATACATTCTTACAATGTCTGTAAAGGAATGTGGACTGATCCTGTTTGGATATGGTAGAATGCGGTCACCAAAAGAATTTCTGTGGATACAAATAACTACTGATTTAAATGCAGACAGTGGTCACTCATGGATGGTACAAGCCTGCCATCACAGACTGACTGACATTTTTTGCCATAACTGATAAAGATACAGGGTAGTCACATCAGACTGGTAGGCCAGGGGTCATCTCCCACCCCTAACAAATCAGGACCCTCAGTCTTCCTTTTGTTTGCATCCATTGGATGAGTTATGAAACAAATTTTCTCTGTGTTCCAAGAGCTATGGTCACAGGTAGAGGCATACATTGAGTGAGGTATGAAGTGCACCAACAGGTCAGCTCACAAAAAACAATCAGTTATGTAAGTTGTGGATGCTTTTCAGTGCAAAGACAGTCCATATGACTTTGTTTAGTTCAAAGTCTCAGGTTACTATTCATGCATAATTCAGGACACTCAGCACTGTTTGGAAGCATGTGAACTTTCTGGGTGCATTTAGCATTTATATGCAGTTCCCAGTTCCATGACTATGGCCTCCCAACATCTGTCACATGAAATGAGCATCACTGCATGACACCACCATCCTGCTCAATGAGCATCAGTTTGAATTCTGTTTGAGATGTGGTTAGTCTAGGTTAAAATCTGCTATTTAAGATGCATCCCTGCTTTATCTTGTATGAAGGAGCCAAACCTGATGTTGTCAGTATGGCCACTATCATTTTGAAAGATGTGAACAATATAACTGCTGTTCCACACAGATGTGGAAAGACATTGTTATTAGTAGGCTTCAGATGGAGACCTGTGTGTGTGTGTGTGTGTGTGTGTGTGTGTGTGTGTGTGTGTGTGTGTGTGTGTGTGTGTGTGTGTGTGTGTGTGTGTGTGAAGAGATTCCTGCTCCCTGAAGCATACATACACCTAGTCCTTCAATCAGTTGGTGATGATAAGAGAGTGCCACCGTTTTACATACACTGTTTGAAATACTGGTCATGGATCACAGATGACAGTGTGCACTTTCAGCTTATCATCATATTGGCAGTGTGTGTGTGTGTGTGTGGGGGGGGGTGCTAGGGATACTGTCAATGGGAGATCTTCATCACTAGTGTCAACCTCATTTACATTTTCTGTTTAAGTGGTTAGACAGGGACTCTGCTGCAGTCATTTTGAGTAGCAGGCAGTGATGCACACAGAACAGCTAGTGGGCTGTCCGTGGCACCTGATGAGGCAGCCAGCAGTGTAAAGTACAGGGTCTCAGTGTGAGTATGTGGCATGATTTTGCAGTGACATGGACATGATCAGTACCACCAGAGTTTGCCACATGGAGCACACTCAAGGAGAATACTATATCAAACGATTCACCGCTATCACCTTGTTTTCATCATTTCTGGCATGAACAGCACTCATAGCTTGAGCAAAATGTGCTGAAAAGTTCTGCTTGCTAATGTTAGTGGTCTTGACATGACAAAGATTGAGTCATCCAGGCCTCTGGAGATGGAATCTGGAATACCACTGTGCAACATGCACATGGTCTATGCCACATTAAATCCAGCCAAAAGAGGACCAGATGCAAGCTGCACACATCTGTTAAGCATTGCCCTGGTTGTCCAGCCCAGACCACTCAAAGAAGACATGATGGAGTTCCATGGCTGTAGTGTCCTTCATCAGTGGAGAGCTTCTTGAGTATTTTGAGTGGGTGTCATTGGGAGGATAAAACCCAAGTAGAGTCACATGCTGCTGCTTCCAGTAAGTGTTTTCATGTGCAAGACAAGAATATGTACATCCAGTTTTATGTACCCTTGAGGAAGGCTGATACAACATGCATACTGTGTATGAGTGTGGGTGTGTGTGTGGGGGGATTTTTGTGTGGGTGTGCACATGTGCAGTATTATGCAGCTGCAGAGGCTGTGTTTCCTGAAGAAATGATCAGGCTCTTGGCATCTGACTGTTGTAGAAAAGAATGGCTATTAAAACATGTCATTAAAATATGACCGAAACACCAAAGGCGGAGGCGTGTCCATATTCATTAAGGATATCCACACCGCCAGGCTAGTTGTGCAGCATAATGCATCCGAGGTTATCCAAGTGCAACTAACTCTGGGCAAGAATGCAATCCAAATTGTAGCTTGCTACAGATCCCCCACCATGCCCCAGGATTCCCACTACTCATTTCTTGCTGCACTGGAAAATATTAGGGTACAACCCAACACCCTAATAATGGGCAATTTCAACTACCCTACGATTAACTGGGAAAACTACTCATGTACCATCTTTTGTGCTCAACATTTTCTGGAATTCATAAATTCCAATGCCTTGGATCAACTTATCCACACCCCCACCAGGGGCAGCAATATCCTAGACCTGGTTATTACCAACATGGGCAACCGGTGCTCCACAACAGAGGTCAGTTCCTCATTGGTCAGATCCGACCAAAAGCTAATCACCCAAGACATCCACATCCCCCCACCCCCCATTAGGGAAACCACAGTAAACAATTTCTCCAAAGCCAACTTCATGCTTCTTAAAACAGAAGTGACAAATATCACGACACCCATGCTGACGGACAATAGAGGTATGACTGCTGAATCCTACACAAATGCACTTTATAAGCACTTACACAAGTGCATGGATTGTGCAATCCCTAACAGAACCAAGATGCTATCCTCCAAAAAGAGGAAGCCAATCTGGTGGTCCCTTGCCATAAACAAACTCTACAACAGAAGAAAGAAACTGTTGCAAAAAAGAGTAAAATCCCATGATTGGAGAAACTCCCTGGTCAGCCTCAGTAAGAAGCTGAGATCCCTCATAAAATCCTCCAAAGCTAGTTATGAAAACAAAATCATCACTGACTCTAAAGACAACCAGAAAGCGTTCTATAGCTATGTCAAGAATCTCAATGGCAACACTCAGATCTGCTCTGAGTTACAGCACAATGGCACTAAATATACAGAACCAACTGATATTGCCAACATCCTGGCAGATAGGTTTAGTGCTAACTTTACCCCCCTGTCATCCCCTAAAGGGCCCATCTCTATACCAGAAGAATGCAAAGTTGCTGTAATCATGGCTGCAAAGGTAAAAAACACACTATCCAAAGCCAAGAATACAGTATCCATGGGCCCTGACAACATCCCAGGCTGTGTTCTACATGAATTACAGAAAGAACTGGCACCCCAAACAAGTACCGTGTTCAGTCATAGCCTCACCTCAGGCTATGTGCCCACTGAATGGTGCACAGCGACAGTTATCCCACTCCACAAATGGGGAGCCACCATAGACCCTGAAAACTACTGCCCCATTAGCCTAACTAGCCTGGTCTGCAAGGTTATGGAACGTATCATCATGGAACTTATAAACAATGACATTGGTAATCTCCAAATTCAGGACCCCACCCAGTTCGTGTTTGTAAAAGGTAGATCATGTCTATTAAACCTGATAGACTTGTTTGAAGCAGTCACCAAAGCCATAGATGAGGGTAAGGTGGTTCACACAGCCTATCTAAATCTCGTCAAGGCTTTCAACACCATCCCCCAATCTGGAATAATAGATAAACTCACTAAACTATGTATAAATCCCTATGTCACAAGATGGATTGCCAACTGGCTCACTGACAGAACCCACACCGTGAAAGTACAGACTCCAAATCCAACTTCAGACCAGTGACAAATGGAGTACCACAGGGTTCAGTCCTGGGTCCTCTCTTGTTTGGTATCTACTTCTCTGAAGTACAGGCCAACACAGAAGGTCTTTGGGTAATGAAGTTCACAGATGACTGCAAACTAGGAGCCATAATCAAAACTCCAAAAGATGTAGACATCCTACAAAAGGGCCTCTTGAGACAGATGCCTGGTGTCAAAGCCATGGCCTCAAGCTCAATGCCAAAAAGTACATTGTCATCCCTTTTGGTAAAAATTCTGTACCCCTGAACTACAGCATAGGTGGTAGTCTACTTAACACCGAAAGTGTGATAAGAGACCTTGGGACACAGGTGGACAGTAGTCTCTCCTTTGATAATCACATTGCCACAGTAGTCAGGAAATCCTTCTATGTGGCACACCTCATCACAAAAGGTTTCTCATCCAGGAAAAAAGAGGTCATTGTTCCCCCTCTACTCATCACTCATTAGACCCATTATAGAGTACAATGCCCTTTTTGGTATGTACCTCACAAGACATCTACAACAACTGGAAAGGTCACAGAAATACCTCACAAAGAGGATTACCGGCCTCCAACAGATGCCCTATGCAGACCATCTCAAAAAACTGCAGCTTCACTCCATCGTATATCGCCCACTCAGAGGCAATCTCTGCCTAACACACAAAGCTATGTCAAACCCAGAGCTTTTAGACATGCTCCACTTAAAGAAATCCCAATCCCTATGAGCTACACGCTCTAGGGACCTAAACCTTGTCACCACAATAAATAGAACATGCTGGAGGGATAGATTCCTGTCCCAGAGACTTCCCATACTCTGGAACAAATTACCTATCTATATCAAACAAAGCTCCTCATTAGCACTCTTCAAGAAAAATCTTGATGATTGGATGGGAGATAGGAAATTCACCCCAGGGATCACTTCTGTAGCTCTGCTCGACAGTGGCACAGGAAAATAATTTTCTTGGATGGCAAAAGCCAGGGTACCTTTTGGCTAGGCTTATATAGGTCCTAGGGCCAATAGCCTAGTACCTACCTATGAACCTATTTATTTAGCATAAATATAAGATATTCATTGAAATGCTTATACCATGGTTACTATTAGTCATTGCATCAGGGAAGGTTTGTACAACCTTGTATTGTGTGCACAGCAGTGTTTGACAAGCCAGGGGGATACTGGTATGTCCACTGCATGGACAGCAACAAGGCACTGGTGACAACACAGTGTGGATGTGCTGTATCCCCTCTGTGACACATACATGGTGGTGTCCAATATAACCTCTTGTTTTTCATATGGATGATCACTGCAGTCAGCCTCAGCATATGCTATGAGTTTTCCATCTGCTATTTTTCACTGCAGCAATATATCATACAACATGACACAAGCAAAGAACATTCAGGCTGCCTTTGACATTAAGTAGTAGGTCACATCACTCAGAAAAGGTTCAGACACCTGAATTTGTCCTTGAAGCTTCCATATACATATCCAACTACTGCACATTTGCCCATGTGCCTGTTTTTGTCTCTCCTCAAAAAACAAGTTGAGATGGCAGATGGGGAACATCATTATCTAAGGTTACAGTTGGTCTGCTGCATCATCTGTGATGGAAACAGTGCTTAAGCTACCATTGGTGTGTTACCTGTGGCTTATGCTCTATGACACTGTATGCTTTGTATTATCCCATTGGTGTGTTACCTGTGGCTTATTCTCTATGACACTCTATGCCTTGTATTATCCCATAGGTGTGTTACCTGTGGCTTATTTTCTATGACACTGTATGCCTTGTATTATCAGAGTTTCCTTGTTATACATGTTGGTAGGTGAAATCTGACATTGGTTCTCCTTTGCTTTATGGATAATCATCATCATCACTCCCATAGTAAGCACAAAAGTCACCTGTCAGAATGTTGCATGCATTACATAGCACCTGGCAGATGAGTACAGAGAACACCTTCAGATTCAGGCATACCATCCACTCATAGTTTTATGGACCATAATTTGCTAATTTGGCATAGTCTATTGTATCATAAAGTGTCACCAGTGTAGTCACATCATGAAATGCTTTCATGGCAGGAAATATGGTGTACTCAAATAGAGAGTACACCCTGTGACTGAGGACTGTGCCCACTTTCCTAGTTGCCAAAGTCTGGGACATGCTTAGGGTTTTATCTTTGTGATTAGTCTGCAGAGTGTAGCCTCATGACAAGAAGAATTGGTCTATCTAGCAACTTGTGTTGCATGCTCCTCATTCTATGTTGGAAAGACGATGAGGAAGCTAAAAGACCGTATTATAGAGCATAAGTCTGATATCAGGAAAGAATGTGAAAACAATGCTCTTTATAAACATATTAAAGATCATGGGAAAAGTCATAAATTTATGTTCTGAGTTTTAGACATAGTGAACAAATCTTATAGGGGAGGAGATTTGAGTAACCTGTTAGATATTAGGGAGTATGAATGGATTATACGTTTATCAGCTGATGTATATCCGGGTTTGAATGCAGCTGTTTCTCTTAAACCAGTACTTACAAGAATACAGCATACAAAGTTGAAATAATATGTAGTTGTACTTTATATATATGCAATAAGTTAATTATTAAGAGATATTAATGTTTTTTATGATGTTTTTAATGTTTTACTTAGTAGAGAGTTTTTTGTATTAAAATTTCAGTGTGTGGACATAGTCATGTGACCTTGGCTGCAGGTCACATGATGTTTTGAGTATGTATATAAATCAATTCTATAATGAACCTTGTGTTAAACATTGAAGAAGGGTGTGTTTCTACCCGAAAGCTTTGTCTTTGATAAAGGTTTTATTTCAACTGTCTTCTGTTTTTTATATTGGACTTTTGCTTCTTAACAAGTGTTTTGCCAACTTTATAGTGTTTGCTGGATAGTTGGATTAGATTTCAACCCGCTGCAGCCCGAATGGAATCTTTAAATCGCTTAAAGTTCCAATTTGAGAGAGAGGTGAATCCTCTCTAACAGGTTTCTACAGAGACATTAAATACTGTGGACAATGTGGCTCCTACACCAGGGGTGAATTTATTGGAATTTGAGCATTTATTGCAAACCCTGGAGAGAAAGGTGGGAGCATTCAAACGACTCCAATGGCGACGGTTTAGTTTTTCAGCATATATTGAGAAAGGTGTGGTCCCTCGTGGTCTTAGGGTGCTAAAGATGCCCTCTTATGGGAACACCTATCCTGACTTGCTGAAGAAGTGGCAATGTTTGAATTTGAAACTAAGCAATGACTATATGGTGCTAATGAATAATCATTTTTCAAGTATAGAACTTGAGATGAAAAATGATATAATTTCTATGGAGGATGAACTATTTACACTGCCTTGTTTTAATAATATGCTTCCAACCTACCAACAAATGATGGATAGACTGTCTGCCCTCGATGATAGACTAGAAGCAGTAAAGAAAAGAAAACTGATTAGAGATATTAATGATTTTCAAACTGGCAATATCTTCTCCTGGCCTAGGAATGATAATGCTGGAAATTATAGAGTTAGACCTACAAATTATGGAAATAAAATAGCTTCAAAGAATGTAAGTAAGCCGTTACAAGCTTTGGATACTTTGGATAATTTCATAGAACCAAATACTTCAGTTTTGAATTTTGGCGCTCATGAGCAGTCTGCTCGTGAACGTCTTAATGACATCATCGTGAATGCGTCTGAGAGTGTAATGGCAGAGAGAACGCCTAATATTGAGGGAAATGCTGAAGGAGATGCTATATCCAATGAAGTGAATGTGATCAACACTACGACTGGGGCCGATCTGAATGGTACCGGAGGTACGGGGAGGTTACAACAGAGTACTTTCAGTTTTTTTAATAAGCCCTTTCAGTTGCAGCATGCAGAGCGTGTAAAGGAACATGTAGTTACATCTAGATCTACATCTAGAGGAAGAACAGCGGTGAGAGGATCGTCGTCGACAATTGTCGATAACAAAAGGAAGATTTCAAGTCCACCAAAACAAGTGAAGTTAGCCAAGAGATAATGGCAGGTATATTGAACTTATCTTCCATTGACTTAACGGCTAGTCACTGTTCACTTTTGAAAAAAGGACTGGGTTTTATACCCACTTGTGGTGAGGATGTTGTGAATGTTCTAACTGATTCAAAAATATTCATTAGGTCTATAAGTCTGAAGCTTATTTTTAAAAATGAAATGTATGATGCTAATGTTTGTAAAAGGAGAAGTACTTTTATTCCTAATAATGTACCAGTTCTTACAGCTTTTAATGATCTCTGTGAGAATGAAATTAGAAAAGTTTTTTTGAGTAGGAATGTTATGAAAGGGTACAACCTTATATATTCAGAATATCAAGCATTGAAACATTTAAGGCAAAATCAGGATATTATAATTAAACAAGCTGATAAGGGTGGCCTTATAGTAATAATGGATAAGGAAAAATATTATGAATCTGTTTTGAATTTGTTAATTGATGAGACAGCATTTAAGAATATCTCATATGTTGAAGTGAAAAGAAGCTTAGCATATATTAATATGTGTATATATGATTTACAGTTATCAGGATATATTTCCCTTGATTTGTTTCATTATTTTACTGTTCCAAGTCCAGTCATACCACAACTTTATGGGATCCCTAAAGTCCATAAGTCACAAACTGATCCACCAATGAGACCAATAGTCTCGGACATTGGTTGGGCTACTGAGCCTATCTCAGTATATCTACAGAGACAGTTGAATCCTTTATTAGCACATTGTACTACTGTGTTGAAGGATATGATGGATTTATTAAGGAAAATAAAACTTTGGCAGATAAAGGCTCATGAAGGTGGGATGTCAAATGTTTCTATGTACATGGTGGTGATGGACATTACTTCTTTATTTACAGTTATTCCGAATGATTTCGGTTTAGAGTCTATACGTGAATTTTTAATACAGAACTCTTCATATACAGATAGACACATTGAAAATATATGTATGTTACTTGATGTTGTGTTAAGAAACAATATATTTTTGTTTAGAGGGGAATATTACCTGCAACTCACAGGCGTAGCGATGGGTACGCCAGTGGCGAACACCTACGCCAATATTGTGTTATATCAGTGGGAAAAACTTCATATTTTTAATGGAGAGAGATACGTAAATGATAATGTAAGCTTCTATCAGAGGTTCGTGGATGATTGCCTATTCTTTTGGAGAGGCTCTTTGTCTGAACTTAATGAGTTTGTTTCATACTTAAATAGTACAACTGCTTTCTTAAAATTCAAAATGGACTATTCTAGTTCTTGTGTTAACTTTTTAGATGTGAGTTTGACACTACAAGATAGTATTATTAATACTTCTATATATAAGAAAGAAGTGTCCATGGGTAGATATTTACATGCATCTAGTATGCATCCACCACATGTGTTTCGTGGTATAGTTAAGGCACAATTGGCGCGGGTAAGTAGATTGAACACTGTTGAAGAGGTCTTTTTGAAACAGATGGGAGAAGCATGCACTGATTTTAGTAATAGTGGTTATCACAAAACACTATTAAATAATATGAGAGAGAATATAGAAAGTAGTAGATATACTCTTTATAAGCCTATATTGAATGTAGATATTGAGGCTGATAATATAGATACATATATACCTGAACAAGTAAAACTGAGGTTCATTATGTCTTATAACACCAGTTCTTATATAGTGAAGGACATAATAAATAAATATTGGAAAGTGCTCTTGGCACAAGATGATATAGGGACATTAGTAGGAAGTAAGCTATCATTTGCTTATAGAAACAAAAGATCCTTGAAAAGCTTGTTATGTTATAAGGATTTTGTTAGTAATATGACAAGTTATTCTAGAGGTGTTAGAAATGGAACTTTTCCCTGTCATAACTGTAGTTGTTGCAATGATATTGCTCCTGCCTCTAGTTTGGATAGGATTTATAATAGTGTATTTAAACATCCAAATACAAAACAAACGTTTGTTTTCCATAATACAGCAACCTGTATTTCCAACAATGTGGTCTATCTAGCAACTTGTGTTGCATGCTCCTCATTCTATGTTGGAAAGACGACGAGGAAGCTAAAAGACTGTATTATAGAGCATAAGTCTGATATCAGGAGAGAATGTGAAAACAATGCTCTTTATAAACATATTAAAGATCATGGGAAAAGTCATAAATTTATGTTCAGAGTTTTAGACATAGTGAACAAATCTTATAGGGGAGGAGATTTGAGTAACCTGTTAGATATTAGGGAGTATGAATGGATTATACGTTTATCAGCTGATGTATATCCGGGTTTGAATGCAGCTGTTTCTCTTAAACCAGTACTTACAAGAATACAGCATACAAAGTTGAAATAATATGTAGTTGTACTTTATATATATGCAATAAGTTAATTATTAAGAGATATTAATGTTTTTTATGATGTTTTTAATGTTTTACTTAGTAGAGAGTTTTTTGTATTAAAATTTCAGTGTGTGGACATAGTCATGTGACCTTGGCTGCAGGTCACATGATGTTTTGGGTGTGTATATAAATCAATTCTATAATGAACCTTGTGTTAAACATTGAAGAAGGGTGTGTTTCTACCGGAAAGCTTTGTCTTTGATAAAGGTTTTATTTCAACTGTCTTCTGTTTTTTATATTGGACTTTTGCTTCTTAACAAGTGTTTTGCCAAGAAAAATAGGGTAACCAGGAACATCAGTTGATATAAAATCCACATGATGCATATGTGATGGCCCATTTCTGGTACAGTTACCAAGGAGCCTGAATCCTCACCACTGACACTAGAGATGGACATTCACTTAGAAAAAAATGGATACACCCAGTATTTCCAGATACAGCTCTCTGCATCGAGCACAATTAACCTTAAGAGCACACATGGAATACACTCAGCTTGAAGTCTGGATTTCTCTCTCTGTCTCTCTCCAGGTCCCCAGTATGACTCCCCACTGGAATAACTGTAGAGTTAAGTTCTCAGCCAAGTGTCCAAGCCAAGTCCTGTCTGTGAAACCAGTGCTTCATGTCCCTGCTCCAAGCAGCTGACTCACACACTCTTTGAGATTTAATTTGCACACACACACACACACACACACACACACACACACACACGCACACGCACGCACGCACACACACACACACACACACACACACACACACACACACACACACACACACACACACACACACACACCTGGGAAATGCCACCGCAGATTTACTAGCTCTGCCCAGACTATAACGTAGTTACTGCCACCAGACACTCCAAAGCCACCAACTCCAAGGTTCTAAGGGTGCCCAATTATACTGACTGAAATTAATACTAATACAAATGGTAGTATGGTAGTGTTTGACCAATACAGTAAGGTTTTCAGTAGTGGCCACAGAATCACCAAATAGATATAAGTACTCTCAAAAGTTAATAAATTCCCTAAAGAACCAGCTACAATCTTCTTCTTTCAGCTGCTCCCATTAGGGGGTCTCCACAGAGGATCATCTATTTCCATTTCTTCCTGTCCTCTGCATCTTGGTCTGTCATACCAACCACCTGCATGTCCTCTCTCATCACATCCATGAGCCTTATCTTAGGCCTTCCTCTTTTCCTGTTACCTGGCAGCTTCATCCTTAGCATCTTTTTCCCAATATACTCTGCATCCCACCTCAGCACATGTCCAAACCAACGTAATCTTGCCTCTCTGGCGTTGTTTTCAAACCTTCCAACCTGGGCTGACACTCTAATATACTTATTCCTAATCTTATCCACACTCCTCACACCCAGTGCAAATCTTAACATCTTTAACTTTGCCATGTCCAGCTCTGACTCCTGCCTTTTTGTCAATGCAACTGTCTCCAACCCATGTAACATAGCTGGTTTCACTACCCTCTTGTAGGCCTTCCCTTTCACTCTTACTGGTACTCATCTGTCACAAATCACTGCTGAAACTCTTCTCCACCCATTCCACCATGCGTGTACTCTCTTCTTCACCTCTCTTCCACACTCACTATTATTCTGAACTGTTGATCCCAAGTATTTAAACTCATCCATTTTTGCCACCTCTACTCCCTGCATCCTCACCATTCCTCTATCCTCCCTCTAATTCACACACATATATTCTGTCTTAGTCCTGCTGACTTTCATTCCTCTTCTCTCTAGAGCATATCCCCACCTTTCCAGGGTCTCCTTCACCTGTTCCCTACTCTCACTAGAGATCACAATGTCATCTGCAAACATCATAGTCCACGGGGACTCCTGTCTGATCTCGTCTGTCAACCTGTCCATCACCATTGCAAATAAGAAAGGGCTCAGAGCTGATCCTTGATGTAATCCCACCTCCACTTTAAACGCATCTGTCACTCCCACCGCAGACCTCACTGCTGTCACACTACCCTTGTACATATCCTGTACCACTCTTACATACTGCTCTGACACTCCCAACTTCCTCATACAATACCAGAACCAGCCACAATGAAAAGCTTAAATATATTTAAAAATAAATAACAAAAGAACATGAAAGTACTAAATATCTATTTATAATAAATGCTAAAACTTCAATCACAGGACATATTAAAATAACATAGATGAACAGATTCACACAGATACAGAACATAGTACTTAACTAATCTCACTATATTTTCTTGACTGATCTAAAGAATACTATTCCATGGTCACTTACTAGAGCAAGGCAAGATGAAGTAGGTGAGGGGTCCTTCTTTGTCAGGTCCCAAAAACAGAGTTCTTTGAGACTTCTCTCTCTCATCTGGTATTGAAACATTGTTTTTGTCCTACATTACAGAATAACATCACATACATCTGGTCATCTGACTTCTGGTTCCCATGCTACCCCCATTATACACACAGATAGAGCTTTGCTGAGATGTGTTATAGCATTTGGAATCTATAAAACCCTAAAGCACTTCCACTCTTCTTACAGGAGCTAATAAACCATTCTCTGACACAGACGTTTAATCTCTGGCTGCAATCAGAACTGTAAGTTACAATCTTTATGGCCGAAATTAAGTAATTTAATTTCTTACAGTTTTTCAAAGTTAGCTAGACTGAGATTAACCTCTTCTCTTCCAGTATGCCCTGCTAATACATCTACATTTAATCAGTTACAATAAAGTCAGGACCCACTGTTGGCACATTTTTAACACAAGCAACTTTATAAATACATTTTCAACAAAAGCATCTGCACAAATCAGTTTGATATACAAATGACATATAATTATTAACAAAATTCTAGCTAGCTGTGTTGGCATATGTTACACATTCACTGCTCTTCTTCTCCTGGCATAGCTGGCAATAACTCACATTATCACTTCATATTATGGATGGTGTCAAGCATTGTCTTGATTGTCCATACCAGGCCCTTCAATTGCCCCTGTTTTGGAGGAATGTTCTTATTTTCAGCCCTGATTAAGGATAACCCTATTTTTGAAAGTATGCCCCTATTTTGAGGCTTGATCCCCCCTCCCGCCTATAATTTTCCAAATCTCTATTATCACATGGGATTTTTGAAGCTGTCCAGTAAACAGGAAACCACACTACATGACCAACATACTAGTGGCAACAAAAATTTAAAGAAAAATGAGACACATCTTATGACTCCTTTTCTATAGCAAAAGTAAATGATCTTGTGTGCTAGATTTTTTGTGATGGAGTTCATTAAAGTGTACAGATTTTATACAGCCCCTTTGACAGTGTACCTGTATTTTTCCATCAGTTTGTCACATTTTTTAAACATGATTCAGAATAGTATTCCACATTCCTGCTGGATGCTGGAAGAGTTAAGTATTACTTGGCATTCATTGTTTTATGCTAATTAGATGTCCAGATTTTTAGCTGGATGTTATTTTTTAAGGGCCTTTGTTTCTAGTTTCAGTACCTGCAGGTTGAGAGGTATGGTCCTGCCAAAAATCTTGTTATTTTGACATAATTCTTTAATGGATTGCAAATTTGTCACTTATATTTTTTATTATGTTTGATGTTACTTATAGATGCATGAAGTCCTCCAAACAGGTTTTTATTATGCTAAACTGTACTTTTTTTATTCAAGTCTTCATAGTGTGTATATATTTGTGTATTACCTTTATTGAAGATGTACATTTCCAATATTATTTTGTTAGCCTTCTGAACAGTATAGAAGATAACCTAGTTGGCAATCAGTAGTCAAGAATTTTGTATAGTATCAACAAATAACAGAAAACATTATGATTGTCTGGTATTTCAAAAACAAATAGCTGGCTTTATAACCATGGACTAAAACTAAATGTCGAAAAAATGTGTAATAGCGTCCTGTGGCAAGCATGACATCTCCCAACAATACACGTCTGAAAACTGGCTCGGTAGTTAAGGACCTGCAAACCTATGTGGACAATCCTTTGATCACCATGTATTTACAATTGTAAGAAAGTCATTTTTCATTGTGCAGCATATTAATAAGGGTATAACGTCTAGGTCCATAAATGTGATCATTCCACAGCATTAGGCCAATTATTTAGTATAATGCTCCTTTCAGTATGTGATGGATGAAAAATGAAAAATATTCCCAAATTCCAACCCTTTATGCTAACAGCAACTAATAAAACAAAAACAGTATAAACCAGAATTCCAACCATCTCCTTAAAATACTGTTTACCGCCTGTGTCTTTTTTATTTTCACAGACTTCTTCAGAACATAACATTCTACAACTGAACATTCTAATAAATGAATTCAGCATAAACAAATCCCAGTTTAACCCCCAAATCAAATCTTATTTTGTTTCAGTCCATTTTAAAAGACACTTAATATTTATACTTTCATTTAATCCAAGTTTAAAATTGCAATTTAACTATAATTTATCATGCTAATATTTTGCATTCCAAGAAAGAAATCAATGTATCCAAACTCTAATGTTTCTTTAACCATTTCCAAATCATTTATAAGTAATTTTTTAAAACTTTTACAACTCATAGTATGTTTACTCAAAGCATGTATAGATACTTTGTTCTTAATAGATTAATGTTCTTCTATCCCAGTAGATAACATTCTGCTAGTTTTACCCATATAAAAAGATACACATGCATAGTAGGTTGACAGGTACACTACTCTCTCTGAGTTACAAGTGTAACATCCCAAAGGCCAAAAAGTTTCCCTTACACTATTCAAAACAATAAGTTTGCTGTCATTAATATACAGCAAACTCTCAGCTAAACTGCACCAATGGGGATTGGTAGATTCCGGATAACTGTAGTTTCTGGTTGCTTGAGTTACTAATAAAAATAAGCCTGACTAATACTGTACCCTATAGTATTTGTTTGGTTTGACTTGCTCTCAGGTTGCGGAGAAAGGGAGTTTATTCCTATCTTCCTTTTAAAAACTCTAAAACTCTAAAAACCTAAGGTATGTTCCTGCAGGGGGGAAACAGAAAGTGCAGCACATGAAAATAGTAGCATATTTCTTTGATCTTTTTTGCCGGTTGCTTGAGTTCTGAGAACTGAAAGTTTACTGCACCTAGACTTATGACATCCTTTACATGCATAAGTACAGTAATTTTCCTTGTATCTCACCAGTGTCCCCCTTTTTTAACTTCCTTTACTGTTCATACTTCTTTTATCTGAAAAAAGCAAGTCACTCCCAATTACTCTACTTATATTTGGGTTACCCTGTATAATCTTCCAGTGACTTCTAATCATTTCTTTAAAGGAAACATAATCAGTACTATATGTAGTCAGACATGTTGACTAGTAATCTTTATCTTTTTCTTAATTTCTGCAATTTAGCTCACCTCACTAATAAAATAAAAATTATTCAACTATTAAAATTCATTAGTAATAACTTTGGCATAAATGCTTGAACACTCAGCCAAATGATATCATCCATAAAATGAGTGGTACCATAACCTGTCAAACACATTAGGAAGCACGGCTAGCCTTAAAAGGGCAATCTAAAGTCGTTAGTCTAGTAATCCTATGAAAATGTTGTTCTACTAAACTGAGCTTTAACATGCATGAAATGTATGCATGTGAACATGCACGTCGCATGAGTAACACCACAGAATAACATACATTAATTCCTCACTTCAGACTGCTAAAAAGCACACACTCTATGACCTAAAGCAGGTACTTATAGAAAAGTGTTTGATAAAGTAAGTTCTGCATGGAAAATCTCCTACTAAACAACTACTGCTGTAAAAGTCTCCAAAATGAGTAGCTCCATATTTAAAATGTATGCCCTTCCCACTTGTTTCATTATTTTTTCTCAGCTCACATTGGCATCCAACATTATGTTCTTTCCTTCCAACCATTTTAGTTGCTTCTTTGTCTAGAGTTAAGTCAAAGTATATTGGCTGTTTTCTGAAGCAACTAAACGACTGAAAGCTTTGAAAATGGGCACAATTTGATTAACATGTACAATACTAAATTAAACAGGTTTCAGTGCAAGAAGTGGGCTGCTTTTGCATTTTATTTTGTTGTCCCCTAAAGTTTTTCTAAGAGTCAAAAACGTCTGTCAACACTTTAAGAAAGACTGAACCCAAAATGCCACAGTACCTATTAATGTTACTGTGTTTCCATGCTAAATGGAGCAGCAGGAGTTTCTTACCTCCAAGAAAGAGAATTTTTCAGTTAGGTAAGGCAGGTGAAACACCTTACATTTAAAATTAACACATGCAAACTAGTAGTGAAACCACAGTGTAAAAAGCTGCACTTCTGAAAAAGTAAGATGTGATGATTACCCAGAATGTTCTTAAAGCTGTATGCCATTGCGCAATACCTACGGTCACAACATTTTGTGGATGCAGCTATACAGAATAAAGGGAAAAACAATGAAAGTAAAAAATCAAACATACTATAATCTTTGGTATTTATTTATTTTTTTGCAAAATCATTTACAAATTTAGTATCAAGAGTATAACTAGGAAAGGTATTACTGCTAAATGCTAGGATCTAAACAAAAAACTCCACTCCCTAGAAACTCTCTTCACCCTAGAGAATGCTGATGCCTGTGCAGTCACCGAGACATGGTTTAAAGCTTGGGGGTGCACACCAACAGTGCAACGTTATAATGCCTTCCACAAATTTAGACCAGCTACTATACAAACAGGGACTAAAGGTAGAGGTGTCTCAATTTACATCAAAAATAAATATACCTTAAGGCCGGTCAAACAGGACAATGCACTTGAGCTGCTCCATGTTCGAATCACTATAGGTAAAATCCAATATCGCTTTTTTGCAAGCTATAGGTCCCCCTCTATGACCCAGGAAACCCATACCATTTATTTAAACTTATTAGAAACACTAACCATGCAACCCGATACCATATTCATGGGTGGCTTTAATTACCACACTGTTAATTGAGAACTCCATATGATACCAAACGTACAGGCACAGAGATTCCTGGATTTTGTAAACACAAACTCCCTGAACCAGATAGCCAATACACCAACCAGGGGTGCAGCCATACTGGATCTGGTCCTCACTAATATGGGAGACTACTGCACATCCCCTAATGTAATGTCTTCCCTGGTAAGGTCAGACTACAAAATAGTCTTCTTTAAAGTAAAAGTATAACCTGGGCCCCCAGTTAAACCTGGAATATTCAGGAACTACTCTAAGGCTAACCTCCTGCTGTTAAGTGATAACCTGGCAAAATTTGAAGCCCCCATAAACCCTGAGAACACTTCTGCCTATGCAGAATTTTTCACAGAAACCCTGTACAAGCATGTTAATAGTTACATAGATGCAGCTGTACCTATCAGGAGGAAGAACAGAACTAATTAAAAAAACAAGCCACCCTGGTGGAATCATAAAATCAATAGGCTGTATAACAGAAGAAAAAAAATCATGGCAAAATTAGGAGTCGCAGCACCCAGCAGGATAAAAGCACTCTCATCAGAGGACAAATAAAGTCTACCAAAGCCAAATTTGAGGTGAATCTGTCCTCCCAAGCCAAGGACAACCACAAGACATTCTTTAGCTATATCAGCAACTTCAAAGGCAATACACAAGTATGTGCAGAGCTCATTGTAAATGGAGCCACCTATACTGAGGCAGAAGATATAGCAAACCTACTGGCCAATAAATTCAGCTCCAGCTTTACCCCTCTCTCTCCCTCAACCTTCCCTCAGGAAATACTATCTAATGTAACTACCCCTGCTGTCACTAGGGAATATGTCTTTAATGCTCTTTCTAAGGGCAAGAACACTGCAATCAATGAGCCCAGACAATATCCCAGGATGCCTTCTAAATAGCAGGAAACATGACCTCAGGGCCTCTGGAACTGCTATTTAACTATGGCCTCCAAACAGGCTTCATGCCACATGAATGAAGAACAGCAACAGTCATCCCTCTGCACAAAGGTGGGCCATCTACACATCCTGGAAACTACAGACCCATAAGTCTCACTAGTCTTATATGTAAAGCTATGGAAAGAATCATAGACATGATCAATCGTGATATAGTAAACCTCCAGACACTGGACCCAATCCAGTTTGGTATAGTCAAGGGCAGATCATACCTACTCAACCTGGTGGACTTCTTTGAGACGGTCACTAAAGCAATGGATGAGGCTAAAATGGTTCATACTGCCTACCTTGACCTAGCCAAGGCATTTGACACAATACTCCACTCAGGGATTGTTGATAAACTCAAAGGGTTAGATAAAAACTCATATGTCACCCGGGGGATAGCCAACTGGCTCACAGAGAGGACCTAGGAAGTTAGAATTGGGGAGTCCACCTCTACAAAGAGGCCACTCACAAGTGGAGTCCCTCAGGGATCAGTCCTTGGACCGCTGTTTTTTGGCATTTACTTCTCTGAAGTCAAGCCCAATGTCAGTGGTCTCTGGCTGACTAAATCTGCAGATGATTGCAAATTAGGAGCTGTCATTGAATCCAACACTCACACAAATGTTCTCCAGGAGGGGCTGATACAGACAAACAACTGGTGTCAGAGCCATGGACTAAAACTAAATGCCAAGAAATGCATTAGTATTCTTCGGGAAGTCACCCACCCCTGGTAACTATCATATTGACAACACACCCTTAGAGTTAACCCAGTAGTCAGGGACCTAGGGGCACACATAGATAGCAATCTAGCCTTTGACCATCATGTGTCTACAGTAGTGAGGAAATCCTTCTATGTTGTGCATCTTATAAACAAAGGTATGGCATCTAAGTCCAAGGAAGTCATTGTTCCACTGTATTCGACATTCATCAGACCTATCATTGACTACAATGCCCCTTTGGTATGTACCTAACCAAACATACCCAACAATTGGAATGCCCACACAGGTTCCTCACTAAAATAATACAGGGCTTAAGTAAAATGTCCTGTGCAGACCACCTCAAGGCTCTTTCCCTGTATTCTGTCTCCTACAGATTTTTGAGGGGAGATCTATGCCTGACATACAGGGCATTGTCAGACCCCACTCTGATAGACCTCCTGCATATCCACAAAACAAACAGTACCAGAATTACCCATTCTAAAGACTTAAACTTTGCCTATGATATAAAAAGGACCTGCTGGAGAGATAAGTATGTATCCCAGAGACTAACCTGGCTATGGAACAGGCTCCCCATCCATGAAAAGAAGAGTTCCTTCCTAACCCAATTCAAGTGCAACCTGGACAATTGGATTGGGAACTGGAAATGCACCCCTGGTTTGGCACCGATGTTTTTAACGGACACAGGCAACCTGCAAATGGTTCATCTCCCAGACCACTGCTTACACTTGTCAAGGATATCAGAACTTATCAGAGAGTTGGGATGCATGGCTAGGCTTAAACAGGCCCTTGTGGTCATTGGCCTAGTAAACAGCTATGAACCTATGAGTAGCTGCAGTGGCACAGATGGCTAAAGCCTTGACTATGGCCCAGCCGACCGGAGTTCAATTAGTAGTTCAGGTGACTGACAGAGCAACTGGAAAGGGATGGTCATGTCCATCTTGGGTGGAAGGATACTGACTGATAAGGGGAAGCAAGGTCAAGGAGGGGGCATTGCTCTTGGGTGCAATGAATGGGAATGGGGTGGTAGGGAAACAGAAGTGGGTAGCGTATAAAGAAGCCCCCTCCCCAGATGGAAACACAGATGAGCCAAGCCCCCAGAACACCCTTAGGCTCCACAATTGGCTCCCAAATTACTGGAGTAAGTCCAGAGGGGTAAGAGGATTGCTGGTAGGTCTGGAGTGGACATGGAGCACTGTGGGCCAGGTCGCTACAAATGAGTTCCAAGGGGACCAAAAATTTAAAAAAAAATTATAACTAGAAAATAAAGTTACTTGGGAAAAAATATGCTTCAGAATATGAAAAATACAACTTAAAATTACTGTCTACAGTCACAATTTAAGGCTTGCTCCTCATCTATTTAAACACTCTAAAAATATATTGACACTCTTCTTCTCATCCACCTTAGTTGTATCTTTTACTAGTTCTTGTTTTTTGCTTTCATTTCATGCCATAATGCATAGTATCCATTCTCCTTCCTGCTGAGCTTTGTATGTATACTAACTACCATACGCTCTTTCATACGCTCCTTCCAATAACCATGTCCAAATGGACACTGTCTATACGCTTCCACCACTGTCTGTGATCCCCTTTCCTTTACCTGGACGAGTCTCATTGACCAGGCAAGGGGACATGAATACTGTGTTTGCAGAGAAGCTTTTTCATTTCATGCTGGACATCAGAAATTAGGAAAGGGAATGAAGCGTTCTTAACAAGGGCAGAGTGTATAGTGATGTCATCTATCAATCACTAAATGTTAACAACAAAAATATAGCTCTATAGCAGGGACATCTGTGCATGAAAAAAAGAGTATTAAACTAAAATAAGAAATCCATCTAGGAAAACCACACATCTAATAAATACATGTATTACAGTTAAATCCACACTTTCACACATAAAGCTGCTTCTTCAAAATTATTACAAAAAACTTCAGACAACAATCCTTTTGATACAAAAACTCACATGATTAATTCTACAATAACAAGTTTTAAAGACATACTTTCATTGATCGCACAAAGTGTACTAACCTTTAGTAGTGCCATTCAGTAATATCTTTTGTACCCCATTTCATTAACAACGTCTTATCCTTTTGCATTAGACTTCATACATTCAAGAAGCAGAAATTTAAAAGCGTGTGTCTTTTGTGTATTTAAATACGCATTTGTATTCAATAACTATACGTTGTTTCCTGAGCTGGGTTTTATTTTATTTTATTTCTTCACTCTATGTTCCCATGCATATAACTGCAAGGTAACCGAGCTTCTTCTTTCGATGCCTAACACTGGGCAGCATTCATGTCCCTTCAGAATCACTTGCCATTTTCTAGTAAAGTGACTGCAGCAAACTTCTCCTCCAAAGAAGCCTTTCAATGTCAAAGTGACTGGTCAATCTTTGATCATGGGCAGCACTGATGCCACACACCTCTACCAGTGCCATCCACCAATGAAAACTTGCCAGTTTGCAGTTTTGTGCCCCTCCCTAACTATTAAATTAATTTCTGGTAGAATTTCTATTTCTCTATCCTCCCTCTTCATTCTCCTAACAATGCTATGCCCACTTTATCAGGTAATAATTAGCCACACATTCCATATGACCATGTGGGTTTCATTCTCCTCTATCCCCTTACCCATCTACCCTTGGGACATTCCAGTACCAGCTGCTCCCAAGCTAGTTTACAGTAATATCCTTACACTCGTCTCTCATTGAGACAGCCTGTACAAGCTGCTACTTCTCCACATAACTCCAGGTTTTCTTTCACTCTTTTTCTTCACTGTTCCGTTTACTGTTTTTTTAATTTATAATCATTGGGCCAGATTCCAAAAGAGTTGCTCTCAGTGTAAGTCTTCCCTGAAAAAAGACTTACTTTCAGTGAAAGTGACTTACTTCGGTGTTATATAACAGGCTTGCACAGGATGACAGATTCCAACACACCTGCTCTCAGCCTGCGCTCAAAGTGGTCACCTAAACTGAGAGTAAGTTTTTTGGAATCGGGCCCTTTATTTCCCAGTAATCCCTACCCCTCTGTACCTTTTTTTCTTTTCCTACAACAAAAAAGTAAAAAGAAAAGAATACAGTCAGTATGGAGGGGTAGGATATGAAACTTATTCTGGAATAGGAATTCTTATAAAAATGAGGAAATATATATTTTAGATGTAGCAGTCGTAGTAATAGGAATGGTCATGATATGTGATATGATAAAATGACAAAAATGTGTAACATTGATAGTGATTTATGCATATAGGTTCAGTGGTAAGTACTTTACTAGCTGCCCTTGCAGGCCATTTTAAACCTAGCCAGTTTCCCTTTTGGTGTTCACATTAACCTAGCCCATTTGTTGTTAAATTTATCTTACCCATATCAAGGTCAATAATTATATATTACCCCTAATGAATATCTGGGATCATACTCTCAATAATTTGAGGCAACCCATGATTGGCATAAAGCACTACTTAGAAGCTGCCTCCAAGCATTAGTAGTGCAGGGAGCTGTCCTGGGGTAAGATTTCCTATCCATAGATCTAAGCTGCTCTTGAATATGGACGGTGATAAACTTTGTTTTATATGGACGAGGTTGTCCCTCAGAATAGTTCTGTTGATGTTGCAGAAGAGGTTTAAATCCCAAGAGTGATAATTTCTGATGCCATTTGACTTGCTAACAACACAGAATATTAGAATGTATGGGAATTAAATAAATGTGGAGATTTAAAAATAGGAAAGAATAGCAGATGGACAAATAAAAGAGGAAATTGATTACATATTTACTGTAAAGGCAATAAGGCAATAATAAGAAGAGTATATGTGTCAGAGTTTTCAGATCATAAAATAATATACGCTATTGGAGAAAGACAGTAAAATAATAAAGGATGGAAAAGACCACAGACTTTAGAAAGGAGGAAGAAATGATAAGAGAGAGAAATAAATATTATGGAAACACCATATGGCAATTTAATACAGTCATAGGTAGTATATCAGTAGAAGAATAAATATACATACGTACATATATAGATAGAGACATAGAAGTGGAGAGAAGAACAAAAAAGAAATATGATGAAATATAAAAAAATACAAAAATCCCAAGAGAGTGCTAGAACAAGGAAGTGACAAAATAAGGGATGTATGAGAAGAATATAGAAAAAATAAAATCAATGTTGCCAGGCAATTTTTTTTCCTGAAAAGAAAGAAGGACAGGAGGTTTATCCTTATTAAGGAAAAGATGTAAAACTGACAAATGAAGGGTTGATGCTATCCTAGATGGCAAAAGAGACATAAAATACAAACAAGAAGATAACAAGGAAATGTTAGGAAACTTTGTAGAGAAAATATATGAAAAAGAGCAAACAGATGAGCAAGAAGAATAGAAAATAAAAAAAAAGTATCTGAAACGATTTTTTTTTGTAGAAAAAGAAAAGAAAAAGAAAAGTTGATGAAAGAAGGTCAGATTGAATCAGCTCTAGAATTAGATGGTCTTTATTAATATTATAAAGAAATGAATAAAGAGGAAATAGAGTTTTTTAAATATTAAATGAATGGATGAAGGAAGATGTGATGGAAGAAAAGATGACAAAGTTATAAAATTTATATTAAAAAAGAATGAAAGAAAACATATAAAAATTGGATGCCTACTATACTAGGGAATGTTGACTAAAATATTTATGAAAATACTACAAAAAGGTTGGGGAAAGTTTTGGAAAATGTAGTAGGAGAAGAGATTTATGGTATAAAGGGAAAAGATGTGAAAGAAATGTTAATTATACTGAAAGATGTAGTAGAAATGATAACTAAAAGAAAATAAAGAAGTAAAACTAATTGTATGAGACTTTTAGAGGCATATTGTGTGAAGGCTGCTAGCCCAGCCAGATAGAATTTTATAGATAATTCTATCATTTGTAAATATAAATGTTGAAATACAGGCTTGTTTTCTTAAATGAAAGAATATGCTGTGAAATGTTGAACTTAAAACAATGTAGCAACATTGCCATCTGCTGTAACGAAACCTACGTCAAGCATTTCTAGTCTGTCCTTTGAAATTAAAATTACTTCATGCTATCCTTTGAAGTTTAAGATTTAGAGCCATTCCATGTGGGCTAGCACATTCTTTCGATTGTTTTAATCAAGAGATAGATTGTTAGATTTAAACATGCAAATGTATTTTTATTGCCCTGGTTTCTGCCTAAATGTAAAAGAATGTAGATGCAGTTTCTATTGGCCTGGGAACACCAGGAAAGTCAAAGAATGATGTAACGTTTATCAGAACTGCAATTTCAATGTAAACATAGAGAATCAGAAGGCATTAAGCATTTTTGTCTTGATCACCCAAATCACAGCACTGCCTGTTGTCCTATGCAAGTTATCTTAGACTTGTGTTTTCTTTTAGGAATAGCTAGGAACTAGAAAGATTAGACAAGGGTTTTTTTTTCCTGTGATGTCAGAACTGTACTACTGAATTATTTTAAGTATTTCTGTGTGATCTCTGAACTCCTGACTAGCTCTGTGTAGTAGAAACTATTGTCTTGGAGTTTTAATTAATTATTATTAAATATTTTAAAACCTTTTAAATGTGGCTGGTTTGTGTAGAGATAATTTAAGCTCTTAAGAGTACTTGCATGCCTTTGGTAAAACTATACAAGGCCAATCTAATAGCTTTAGCCCTGGGCTATGCTACCAATTGGATATTAATATTGCACAGTAATAATTGGACACCAATTTAAGGGCCTTTGAGTAGCTGATAAATATTAGCTGGGTGGTGACAGGAGTACTACAGTATAGTCTGGGCAGAAGGGGCACAGCTGGAGAACATGTGCCAGCCTTTCCCAGGAGTGTCTGTGTGGTTGTATAAACTTATCTCAAAATGTGTGTGTGTCAGCCACTTGGGCAGGGACACAAAGCACTGGTTGGACAGAGAGGATGTTGGAGATTTTAGCTTGCCCAGCTGGCTGAGATCTGGACCCTATAGCTGTGCCAGTGGGGAGTCTTATTGGGGACTTGGAGAGCAAGGGAGTGACCAGCCATGGACTGACTGTGATCTCTGTGTGCTCTTAAGGGAAATTGCACTTTACTGTGTGCATTTGTTATCCTTTCCTCATATATGAGACGCCCTCTCTGGTGTTCGTGGTGAGGATTGATGTTCCTTGATTGCTGTGCCAGGGCATGGGCATCACATATGTCATGGGAGAAAAAATATTAACGTAATTAAGAAATTTTATCAAAATTCATGGGGACAAGTTATGATAAATGGGTGAATGGGAGAAAAATAAGTATTGAGGGAGGAGTAAAACAGAGATGCCCAATGTGTATGTGCTTATTTGTATTAGTTATGAATGCATTACCATAGACAAACATGTGTGAAATGAGGGAAGTAAAATGTGAAATGGAAGGAAATATATTACCAATATGTATGACATATACAGTTGATTCAGTTCTAATAACAAAAAACAAGAGATGGATAAGTGAGGTTATATACTTATGGATCAGGAAAAATAGCATATTTAGGGGGCATATATATTTTTCCTGCTCCATGAAAAACAAAACAAGTTAGTAGAGATTGTTGTAGCATCATTTGAAGCTCCAGGTTGAACCAAGTATGAAGAGGGATAATTTATCATGAAAAAAGAAGGTTGTTTGAATTTTTAAAAAACCTAGTGGTGCATTTAATATCTATGCATGTATTTTTTTAATGCAAAAGGTAGAAGAAAGATAAAAAGAAATGATAGGTAAGATGCTATATGCAGAAAAAGAATATGACAATAATACGCAAAAAGGTATAATATGATTTCAGATTTGTTTTTGTGTACCCATGGAGGGAATTAAAAGAAGATGAAAAAGTCAGTTAAAGAGAGAAGAAAAATATCTGAAAATTTTTATGAAGCAGTGGATTTTTTTTATGGGGAGTTTTATTAGATAATTTACCACTGAAAGGTAATAGAATGGGTTGACTGTAGTGAAGAAGATGCAAAATAATATTGTTTTTTGGACTGTAGAACGAATAAATAATTTTGAAAAAAATAAAAATGATTTCAGATGGGAAGGCTTTAAATACATAAATACGAATCTATTATATGGGAGGTATGATAAAGTAAATAAACGTGATATCGGATGGAATAAAGCACTGTTTGTCACAATATGGGCAGATGGGAAGGCTTTAAATACATAAATATGAATCTATTATATGGGAGGTATGATAAAGTAAATAAACGTGATATCGGATGGAATAAAGCACTGTTTGTCACAATATGGGCAGATGGGAAGGCTTTAAATACATAAATATGAATCTATTATATGGGAGGTATGATAAAGTAAATAAACGTGATATCACATGGAATAAAGCACTGTTTGTCACAATATGGGCAGATGGGAAGGCTTAAATACATAAATATGAATCTATTATATGGGAGGTATGATAAAGTAAATAAACGTGATATCGGATGGAATAAAGCACTGTTTGTCACAATATGGGCAGATGGGAAGGCTTTAAATACATAAATATGAATCTATTATATGGGAGGTATGATAAAGTAAATAAACGTGATATCGCATGGAATAAAGCACTGTTTGTCACAATATGGGCAGATGGGAAGGCTTTAAATACATAAATATGAATCTATTATATGGGAGGTATGATAAAGTAAATAAATGTGATATCGCATGGAATAAAGCACTGTTTGTCACAATATGGGCAGATGGGAAGGCTTTAAATACATAAATATGAATCTATTATATGGGAGGTATGATAAAGTAAATAAACGTGATATCAGATGGAATAAAGCACTGTTTGTCACAATATGGGCAGATGGGAAGGCTTTAAATACATAAATATGAATCTATTATATGGGAGGTATGATAAAGTAAATAAACGTGATATCGGATGGAATAAAGCACTGTTTGTCACAATATGGGCAGATGGGAAGGCTTTAAATACATAAATATGAATCTATTATATGGGAGGTATGATAAAGTAAATAAACGTGATATCGCATGGAATAAAGCACTGCTTGTCACAATATGGGCAGATGGGAAGGCTTTAAATACATAAATATGAATCTATTATATGGGAGGTATGATAAAGTAAATAAACGTGATATCAGATGGAATAAAGCACTGTTTGTCACAATATGGGCAGATGGGAAGGCTTTAAATACATAAATATGAATCTATTATATGGGAGGTATGATAAAGTAAATAAACGTGATATCGGATGGAATAAAGCACTGTTTGTCACAATATGGGCAGATGGGAAGGCTTTAAATACATAAATATGAATCTATTATATGGGAGGTATGATAAAGTAAATAAACGTGATATCGCATGGAATAAAGCACTGTTTGTCACAATATGGGCAGATGGGAAGGCTTTAAATACATAAATATGAATCTATTATATGGGAGGTATGATAAAGTAAATAAACGTGATATCGCATGGAATAAAGCACTGTTTGTCACAATATGGGCAGATGGGAAGGCTTTAAATACATAAATATGAATCTATTATATGGGAGGTATGATAAAGTAAATAAACGTGATATCGGATGGAATAAAGCACTGTTTGTCACAATATGGGCAGATGGGAAGGCTTTAAATACATAAATATGAATCTATTGTATGGGAGGTATGATAAAGTAAATAAACGTGATATTGGATGGAATAAAGCACTGTTTGTCACAATATGGGCAGATGGGAAGGCTTTAAATACATAAATATGAATCTATTATATGGGAGGTATGATAAAGTAAATAAACGTGATATCACATGGAATAAAGCACTGTTTGTCACAATATGGGCAGATGGGAAGGCTTTAAATACATAAATATGAATCTATTATATGGGAGGTATGATAAAGTAAATAAACGTGATATTGGATGGAATAAAGCACTGTTTGTCACAATATGGGCAGATGGGAAGGCTTTAAATACATAAATATGAATCTATTGTATGGGAGGTATGATAAAGTAAATAAACGTGATATTGGATGGAATAAAGCACTGTTTGTCACAATATGGGCAGATGGGAAGGCTTTAAATACATAAATATGAATCTATTATATGGGAGGTATGATAAAGTAAATAAACGTGATATCACATGGAATAAAGCACTGTTTGTCACAATATGGGCAGATGGGAAGGCTTTAAATACATAAATATGAATCTATTATATGGGAGGTATGATAATGTAAATAAATGTGATATCGGATGGAATAAAGCACTGTTTGTCACAATATGGGTGCGGTGCAAAAAAGATGTGAGAATTTGTTTAACAAGAAAATGGAAGAGGATAATGTATTAGCTGCAATAAAAAGACAGTTGTAGAAAAAAGGGTTGGTGGGAAGAAAATAAATATAAAAGAAAAAAGAATGTAAGAAATAGAACTAAGTTCTTTTATGTTGATAATGTTGAAATCATTTTAAGTATGGATGTAAAAGCATGAATGTGTAAATAACTAATGTAAAGCTTTTATACTGCATAAAATGAATGTAAATATTAATAAAGCACCACAGCTCTTTTGTAATACGTCCCATGGCATCTTTTTCATTTACCTGAGTTACTACTAAGTAAGGCAAATGGGCCTTTGATTTAACATCTCATTCGAAGGATGATAGAGCCATTGTGGTACACAGCAGTTTAACATCTCATTTGAAGGATGATAGAGCCCTTGTGGTACACAGCAAAAAAGTTATATACTTCACCCTTTTGTAATTATTTATCATTATATCATGAGATGTGAATGAATATATCTTAACTAGCACATCATTGGGTATCTGGATTTACTTACATTTTGCATTCTATCCACTTGCAAGTAATATTTTATTTATTTATTCTTATTTAATATTTGTTAACCAGAAAAGTCCAATTAGGATAGAGCCCATTTTCAGCAGAGACTGGGGAGAAATGCTTCAGACACATGTCTTTGGAATGTGGGAGGAAACTGCAGCACCCAGAAGAAACTCAGTCAAATGTAGGGAGGACATGCAGACTCTGCACAGAAGGCACTCCAGCCAAAAATTGAACCAGAGAACCTCTTGCTGTGAGGCGACAATGCTAACCACTGCACCACTGCACCGCCCAATTAAGAAATTGATTAAAATTAAGAGGATACATCAGGGACATTCTAAAAGGTAAGAGATATGGCAGTGTGTGTGTGTGTGTGTGTGTGTGTGTGTGTGTGTGTGTGTGTGTGTGTGTGTGTGTGTGTGTGTGTGTGTATGTTTGAATGTGTGTATATATATATATATATATATATATATATATATATATATATATATATATATATATATATATATATATATATATATGCTTGATGATGGAATGCATGGGTTGCCAGAGATGATTACCACAGAAAAGTGGCAGTTAACACAAGTAGTAACATCACACAGTTCAGAGCCATGAAAATTAGCCACTAATGAAATCTTTCCTCATTGTGGTTAATGTGTCACTGAACCACAATTTCCATGATTGTGGAAACAGACCCTTTGTCCACAGGTCTTAATGTCTACAGTGGGGTACTTTACGAATCCCAGGACTAGTCTTTTGTATTTAATCCCATTATAATTGTATATATTTACTTGTAAATATTTTTTGGATGTACTCAGACCACTCATTTGTGTTGTTGGATTTAAATACCATTTATTATTTTAACAGTAGATTTCAAAGGGAAGTACATACAGAGAATAATTACTTCATAATTGCAAACATCTTAACTATGAGATTTGAGTTTACTAGTGTGTTATGAAAGTTCTGAACTGCTTTCTGTTGCCACTGTTTCTAACTCTTGTTAGTGCTGTGCTAGTGCTGAATTTAAATCTTAGGTCAGAATGTTTAAATTTCCAGTTACCTTGTTTAACTTTCTAATTTAAAACTTGTTATTTCTCCATTTAGCCTGTGTGTATAAAATTGTAGTCTTAAATGCTTTGTGTACATGTTCTGTGCACCTCCTAAGAATATGATCTTTTAATGGGATTGGATGAGGTCTATAAAGGATTGTCTGCTTTTAACAGAGAGTTCTTTTCAGATAAATAGAGAATAGCAAGTGAAAAATATATTTCATTTAAGTACGTTACTTGTACATGGATCAGAATCTGTAGAGTATATTTTAGCACTGGACAGTGGTTGTCAATATGATTTTTGTCTGCATTAAATGGAAATTTCTGGAAAACTCCTGGACAGCAATGCCATTATTAATCATGGCTAGAATTTTTAAGGTATTAGCAAAATACTTTGCTTGGTTTTTTTATTTAAATATTGTAAAGCAAACACCATCTCTAACTGTATTGATCGCTTTTGGAAGTATCTTTGTTTCCAATTATTTTAATGTCCCAGTGTTAAAGTTGCCAGATAAATGAAATTTATAATGTGTTGTTTGATTGTTTTTTTTTTGTTTGTTTTGTTTTTTCAGTTTCAATGTTTACTGAGGTTTTGTTTATGACTACACACACAAAATGATTTCATGGCAGGTGCTGGGCAATGATTTACTTTCAATTATACATTATGTGTAAGCACAACCAGTTTATCTCTTTGGTAGCAGCTTCTTACGTGTATCATGATTTTCTGACTATGTCATCATGTGTCAACTTTCAATGTGAGATGCTTCTTCTGCAAGAATTAGTTGGCAACTTGCCTTTCTAGGAAGTAACTGCTCCTGCTGATACATGCTGACACACACACACACACATACACACACACACACACACACACACACACACACACACACACACATGTACACACGCACACACACACACGTATTTTCACTGATGTGTACAATATATAAATCAAGAAATTAGTACAAATTTTCAAAACACAGCATTCATTCAACAAATTAATATAAACTAGAGGACTTGAAACAAATATTTAAGAGAGAACAAAGTTAAATTAATAAAAACAAAACTATATACAATATATGCATATGTGCTTTACAATTTTTATTATCTTCTTAAATTTTGAAAGATTATGAGGCAAAGCTAATAAATCCTTCTTTATATTTCTGAATTAAATCAAAAACAGAAGGCCAATACCTAAGATTCAGAATAAATATTATTAAATTATGTAGTGAAGCATTGTGGGTTCAGTCTTTAACAACGTCATGGCAGGGATTTTAAGTTCTGAGAAAAAAAATTCAGCTAGCTATCATTATCAATAAAAAAGAAAGGCAAAAACAAAACACTTTTGGGATCCCAAACTATATAATTTGGGATTGTATATGGTAAAGAGATTATATCCTGCTCTAAAGGTTTGTTACTTACACTGAATCCAGAACATGACCAATACATTCAGAGAAAAATCTGTGTTAGATACACTGCAAACTAATCATTTGATGTCACATTTTCATAATTCAAAGGTTTCTTTTCTTTAACCATGACTAAAACAAGGCCAGAAGTTGCCTAATATGTTTCTTCTCCACACTATTTGATAGCGCTCCAGTGTGGTGTGTTTATTTAAATATTTTCTTATAATGCATGAAAACTCTGACCACAGGCAATTTGTATGCAATTAATTCTGAAACAAAATTCTAAAAGACTCCCAGCTGATTTATAACCATAATGTAGTTGTGGCTGTAACCTGTGTACTAATACATGCCTGTTAATCTTATTTGCTTATTCTGTAAGTCTATACCCAACATTTTGTATAACTTTTTGACCCAGCTCACTGCTTAGCTATCTAAGTTACTCTTTCTTGCTACTGGACTATTTTCTCATCATAATCTACCTGCTGATGACTGGCAGCATGGGATAAAAGCAAAAATAAGGGAAGTTGTCATTCATGCAGAGCTGGGTTTTTCATTATTGTCTAACTCCCTTCCTCTGGTAGTTGGCAAGGAAATTGGGATGCCTGCTAGGTCTGACCCAAACTAGGGGATTGTTTTCACAAACCTGCAACCTGGCTAGAACACATTCATGTTATCATGAGGCAGTATATTCTTCCATCATTGACACATGGCAATCACAAATAGATTAAAAAAATAAAACAGCCACCAAGGACTAAACGTAAGTCTTCACTTTTTTAATGAAACACAGAACCAAATAACTAAGCGCTTTCACCAGACATAAACCGCTGGCTTCCTCAGAGTCATTTGGTATTCTAAAGAGAACATTTACATATACAAACAGTCAATTAGCTAATTAGTTACTAGACCAACCAACAAAAACCTTCTCAAAAATTGGTTAATTAAAAACATCATCACTAGTCAATAAATATTTCCACCAAACTCATGTTGCTATAGTAACATTAAAGTGAAAATCAAATAAAAACAATAAAGCTTCTAACTTGGGACATCCTATGCTAAGAAGGCAGAGTAACCAATATTGTAACACATATAAATTTTGTATTGTGAATAGATAACCAAGCTAATATATTATTTAATAGTTAAACCATATTGCAACAAAAATCAATGCTATTCCTGCAACTAAGAAAAATATTATCTATTTTGTGTAACAAAATTAAATCTGATTTGCCTTTAGCTTTAAAATAGGCATCAAGGAAACACCATCATTCAAGCCAGGTGGCTTCAAGGCATTTAGCCTAAGTTTCCAAGTTGTTTCCAAGGCTCCAATTTTACTATTGGTATCACACCCTCTTTCACTAGTAACAACTCGATCTATAACAAAAAATACAAACTTTTTAAAATGTTTACATTTTTTGTGTGTGAGTAGAGTGCGTTATGTTCATCACTTCTGTTGATACACCTCAAGTGTTCTGAAATCCTGTCCCATAGTCTGCAAATAGTTTTACCTACGTAAAAACCATTGCATGAAATACAGGATGCAACATATACAATACACCTAGTATTACAATTGCATATCCGTGGGCATGAAATAGTGTATTTGTAGTCATTTAAACATAGATATGGACCATTGTTTATGTACCCACAACATCTACACATGCCACATTTTTTCATGAGTGACATCCTTCTACCATTAGCCCTAGCTTCCCTTTCAAGAATGCCTTTTAGGCTGTTCCCCTACTGTAAGCTATCAATGGCACTTGGCCCAAAATGTCCTTGTTGTTATCACTTAAACAGAATTTTCAACCATTCCTCAAGCATGTTACAAGTTCATGGGCACTGTCATTGTATTTTATACAAACATAGCACCTGTTTTCTCTTGGTTGACTTTGTAAGCGGTAACAAGTGTTACATTCTGCAAAATAGGGATGTAGCATGTTTCTCTGTTTCTCATAATCTCTCTTTTGATGTTCAATAACAATTTTAAAGGAACATTCCTATCAATTTAAACATGAGTTTGGTGGAAATTTATATTGACTAATGATGATGTTTTTAATTAACCAATTTTTGACAAGGTTTTGTTGGTTGGTCTATTAACTAATTAACTAAATGTTTGTATATTTAAATGTTCTCTTTAGATAACCAAATGACTCTGAGGAAGCCAGCTGTTTATGTCTGGTGAAAATGCTTAGTTATTTGGCTCTGTGTTTCATTAAAAAAGTGAAGACTTACGTTTAGTCCTTGGTGCCTGTTTTATATATTTTTAAATTTTACCTGTCGAGTGTTGTTTTATCCATTTGGATTAGTTTGGTAATCACAAATAGATGTCTTCTTCTTATCAATCCACCATCAGCCCGATCTCCATTTATCAGCTCATCAATTAACTCAAAGGAAATATGCCCTTCTTGAGCCTACATTTAAATATAAGAGTATGCACACGTTGTGAAACTGCACTCTGTCTTACTCTTCAGGCCAACACCAACTACCTTGTATAAATCTCACCCCACTTGTGCCAGATTTCCATTCTTTATTGCCATATGTTTAATTAAGCAATGCAGTCTCTGTATCATAACATTATGTCCTGAAATCACTTTTATTAACTTCCACAACAATGGAATGCTAATTTTGTAGAGCTATGTCATTATTAAAAATTGATTAAAAGAATATATGCAGAATAATGTTTTGGAGGAGGAATGCGGTTTAAAAGAAAGCAGGATTTGAATGAGCTATGCGATGTTTGATTGACAATGACTGGATAGATTATACGTGATGTATACTGTTTGCAGCAAAAAAATATGTCAGTATGGCTTGTTTTCATTTATATAAATGTATGATTGCCTGTGTCTTGTGATAATTTAATAAAGATGTTTCTTGTTTAAAAAAAAAGTATACATGCTTATATGAGCCAAATGAAATAACGTATATACAGTTACTTTTCTCCACGGACATGGCCCAATGGGATTTCTACCAAACATATTCTACTCTAGGAGTTTCTGTCATTCATTTCATCAAATGCATGTAGATATGATTCACCTCTCATGTGTTACCCTTACTTACAGACAGACTTCAAAATGGCTACTTCCCTCAGTTGGCTTACAATCAAAATGTACAACTACTCACTCTATTTTTCCCTAGGCAGAGTAGCCTAATGTTTGAGGGGCCATTTTTGGAGCTGAGAAGATCTAGAGCACAACTCCTTCTGCTGACTGTAACATTCCTCCCACAAAAAAACATGTAATGAATTTATAGCACAACTCCTTCTGCTGACTGTAACATTCCTCCCACAAAAACATGTAATGAATTTGTAGCACAACTTCTTCTGCTGACTGCAACATTCCTCCCACAAAAACATGGAATGAGTTTACAGCAAAGCTCCTTCTGCTGATTGTAACATTGCTCCCACAAAAACATGTAATGAATTTATAGCACAACTCCTTTTGCTGACTGTAACATTCTTCCCACAAAAACATGGAATGAGTTTACAGCACAGCTCTTCTGCTGACTGTAACATTCCTCCCACAAAAACGTGGAATGAGTTTACAGCACAACTCCTTCTGCTGACTGTAACATTCCTCCCACAAAAACATGGAATGAGTTTACAGCACAACTCCTTCTGCTGACTGTAACATTCCACCCACAAAAACATGGAATGAGTTTACAGCACAGCTCTTCTGCTGACTTTAACATTCCTCCCACAAAAACATGGAATGAGTTTACAGCACAACTCCTTCGGCTGACTGTAACATTCCTCCCACAAAAACATGGAATGAGTTTACAGCACAACTCCTTCTGCTGACTGTAACATTCCTCTCACAAAAACATGAAATGAGTTTACAGCACAACTCCTTCTCCTGACTGTAATATTCCTCCCACAAAAACATGGAATGAGTTTAGAGCACAACTCCTTCTGCTGATTGTAACATTCCTCCCACAAAAACATGGAATGAGTTTACAGCACAGCTCTTCTGCTGACTGTAACATTCCTCCCACAAAAACATGGAATGAGTTTACAGCACAACTCCTTCTGCTGACTGTAACATTCCTCCCACAAAAACATGGAATGAGTTTACAGCACAGCTCTTCTGCTGACTGTAACATTCCTCCCACAAAAACATGGAATGAGTTTACAGCACAACTCCTTCTCCTGACTGTAACATTCCTCCCACAAAAACATGGAATGAGTTTACAGCACAGCTCCTTCTGCTGACTGTAACATTCTTCCCACAAAAACATGGAATGAATTTATAGCACAGCTCCTTCTGCTGACTGTAACATCCCTTCCACAAAAACATGTAATGAGAATACAGCACAACTCCTTCTGCTGACTGTAACATTCCTCCCACAAAAACATGGAATGAGTTTACAGCACAGCTCTTCTGCTGACTTTAACATTCCTCCCACAAAAACATGGAAGGAGTTTACAGCACAACTCCTTCGGCTGACTGTAACATTCCTCCCACAAAAACATGGAATGAGTTTACAGCACAACTCCTTCTGCTGACTGTAACATTCCTCTCACAAAAACATGAAACGAGTTTACAGCACAACTCCTTCTCCTGACTGTAATATTCCTCCCACAAAAACATGGAATGAGTTTAGAGCACAACTCCTTCTGCTGATTGTAACATTCCTCCCACAAAAACATGGAATGAGTTTACAGCACAGCTCTTCTGCTGACTGTAACATTCCTCCCACAAAAACATGGAATGAGTTTACAGCACAACTCCTTCTGCTGACTGTAACATTCCTCCCACAAAAACATGGAATGAGTTTACAGCACAGCTCTTCTGCTGACTGTAACATTCCTCCCACAAAAACGTGGAATGAGTTTAGAGCACAACTCCTTCTGCTGACTGTAACATTCCTCCCACAAAAACATGGAATGAGTTAACAGCACAGCTCTTCTGCTGACTTTAACATTCCTCCCACAAAAACATGGAATGAGTTTACAGCACAACTCCTTCGGCTGACTGTAACATTCCTCCCACAAAAACATGGAATGAGTTTACAGCACAGCTCTTCTGCTGACTGTAACATTCCTCCCACAAAAACATGGAATGAGTTTACAGCACAACTCCTTCTGCTGAGTGTAACATTCCTCCCACAAAAACATGGAATGAGTTTACAGCACAGCTCTTCTGCTGACTGTAACATTCCTCCCACAAAAACATGGAATGAGCTTACAGCACAACTCCTTCTCCTGACTGTAACATTCCTCCCACAAAAACATGGAATGAGTTTACAGCACAGCTCCTTCTGCTGACTGTAACATTCCTCCCACAAAAACATGGAATGAATTTATAGCACAGCTCCTACTGCTGACTGTAACATTCCTTCCACAAAAACATGTAATGAGAATACAGCACAACTCCTTCTCCTGACTGTAAAATTCCTCCCACAAAAACATGGAATGAGTTTACAGCACAACTCCTTCTGCTGACTGTAACATTCCTCCCACAAAAACATGGAGTGAGTTTACAGCACAACTCCTTCTGCTGCATGTAACATTCCTCCCACAAAAACATGGAATGAGTTTACAGTACAACTCCTTCTGCTGACTGTAACATTCCTCTCACAAAAACATGGAGTGAGTTTACAGCACAACTCCTTCTGCTGACTGTAACATTCCTCCAACAAAAACATGGAATGAGTTTACAGTACAACTCCTTCTGCTGACTGTAACATTCCTCCCACAAAAAACATGTAATGAATTTATAGCACAACTCCTTCTGCTGACTGTAACATTCCTCCCACAAAACATGTAATGAATTTTTATCACAACTTCTTCTGCTGACTGCAACATTCCTCCCACAAAAACATGGAATGAGTTTACAGCAAAGCTCCTTCTGCTGATTGTAACATTGCTCCCACAAAAACATGTAATGACTTTATAGCACAACTCCTTTTGCTGACTGTAACATTCTTCCCACAAAAACATGGAATGAGTTTATAGCACAGCTCTTCTGCTGACTGTAACATTCCTCCCACAAAAACGTGGAATGAGTTTACAGCACAACTCCTTCTGCTGAGACTGTAACATTCCTCCCACAAAAACATGGAACGAGTTTACAGCACAACTCCTGTTCCTGACTGTAACATTTCTCCCACAATAACATGGGATGAGTTTACAGCACAACTCCTTCTGCTGACTGTAACATTCCTCCCACAAAAACATGGAATGAGTTTACAGCACAGCTCTTCTGCTGACTTTAACATTCCACTGTCAAAAACATGGAATGAGTTTACAGCACAACTCCTTCGGTGGACTGTAACATTCCTCCCACAAAAACATGGAATGAGTTTACAGCATAACTCCTTCTGCTGACTGTAACATTCCTCTCACAAAAACATGAAATGAGTTCACAGCACAACTCCTTCTCCTGACTGTAATATTCCTCCCACAAAAACATGGAATGTGTTTAGAGCACAACTCCTTCTCCTGATTGTAACATTCCTCCCACAAAAACATGGAATGAGTTTACAGCACAGCTCTTCTGCTGACTGTAACATTCCTCCCACAAAAACATGGAATGTGTTTACAGCACAACTCCTTCTGCTGACTGTAACATTCCTCCCACAAAACCATGGAATGAGTTTACAGCACAGCTCTTCTGCTGACTGTAACATTCCTCCCACAAAAACATGGAATGAGTTTACAGCACAACTCCTTCTCCTGACTGTAACATTCCTCCCACAAAAACATGGAATGAGTTTACAGCACAGCTCCTTCTGCTGACTGTAACATTCCTCCCACAAAAACATGGAATGAATTTATAGCACAGCTCCTTCTGCTGACTGTAACATTCCTTCCACAAAAACATGTAATGAGAATACAGCACAACTCCTTCTCCTGACTGTAAAATTCCTCCCACAAACACATGGAATGAGTTTACAGCACAACTCCTTCTGCTGACTGTAACATTCCTCCCACAAAAACATGGAGTGAGTTTACAGCACAACTCCTTCTGCTGACTGTAACATTCCTCCCACAAAAACATGGAATGAGTTTACAGTACAACTCCTTCTGCTGACTGTAACATTCCTCCCACAAAAACATGGAATGAGTTTGCAGCACAACTCCTTCTGCTGACTGTAACATTCTTCCCACAAAAACATGGAATGAGTTTACAGCACAGCTCTTCTGCTGATTGTAACATTCCTCCCACAAAAACATGGAATGAGTTTACAGCACAGCTCTTCTGCTGAGTGTAACATTCCTCCCACAAAAACATGGAATGAGTTTACAGCACAACTCCTTCTGCTGACTGTAACATTCCTCCCACAAAAACATGGAATGAGTTTACAGCACAGCTCTTCTGCTGACTGTAACATTCCTCCCACAAAAACATGGAATGAGTTTACAGCACAACTCCTTCTCCTGACTGTAACATTCCTCCCACAAAAACATGGAATGAGTTTACAGCACAGCTCCTTCTGCTGACTGTAACATTCCTCCCACAAAAATATGGAATGAATTTATAGCACAGCTCCTTCTGCTGACTGTAACATTCCTTCCACAAAAACATGTAATGAGAATACAGCACAACTCCTTCTCCTGACTGTAAAATTCCTCCCACAAAAACATGGAATGAGTTTACAGCACAACTCCTTCTGCTGACTGTAACATTCCTCCCACAAAAACATGGAATGAGTTTACAGTACAACTCCTTCTGCTGACTGTAACATTCCTCCCACAAAAACATGAAATGAGTTTGAAGCACAACTCCTTCTGCTGACTGTAACATTCTTCCCACAAAAACATGGAATGAGTTTACAGCACAATTCTTTCTGCTGACTGTAACATTCCTACCACAAAAACATGGAATGAGTTTACAGCACAACTCCTTCTGCTGACTGTAACATTCCTCCCACAAAAACATGTAATGAGTTTAATTATGCATTCATTCATTCATTCATTCATTCATTCATATTGATCTAAACTGAAATTACATCTTATAAAAACTCTAGCAATGCTAATGTTTCAGGGAAAATTATAAAGTTCAAGGTTTAATAAATTAAGCAGCCTTGTGCTTCAGATTCATTGCCTTAAACTGAGCAAAATACTGATTATTGTAGAATGATTCTAATGTGTTTTGTTTCTCTCCGTTATAAATACTCTTCTAAGAAATACTCACATTTTTTTTGTAACATACTCTCTTACACTCATTTGTTAGCCAGGAAAACTCACCAGACATGCACAATCCATTTTTAGGGTTGACCAAGGAGCAATGCCAGTTAAGTGACTTGTTCAAATTCACACATTAGGTGAATGACAGCCAGGAGAATCAAACCCTGTATCACATGAACTACACCTCACAGCCTTGACCTTCTGTACCAACTACCAGATTAACACAGGTTCCATGTTCTTGTATTGCATTATTTTAATGTTTTACATCCAAGTTTGCATGAATTGTAATGTCATTTCCTTGAATATTACCTTGTTGTTTGGCCTGGGTTGTGGCAGAAAGGGATCCTTAGACCTGTGCATCTACCTGATTAACAATTAAATTAAGAAAATAAGATGCTGGGAAAAATGATTAAGTTCTATCAATCATATCAATAAAATAATATGTGGTGTGTCCTTTTCTCAAGAGTCTCAAGGCAGATAACAAAATAAGGTAAAAAATAATACATTTAACCAAGTAAGAATCTATTCAGTGAAAAAAAACAAGTGCCATCATATGCTTGACAGAACAGACTGCTTCAAATAACCCATTAGGACCAACATAATGGACTTAAAATGGAGCCCCTAAAGATGGGTTTCCCACTAAGAAACCACAAAGGCTAGTCAAACTCAGATGATTATTGAGAACCTATAGCATATTTACAACAGTGTGGTGGTGGGGGGCAGTCCTTTCTGAATGGTAGACCATAATCAGGTCCTTTCAACTGGCAAAATGCAGATAATATAAGACGCAGTAAATAAACATGTACACAACTTTGAAGATAATTTGATTTCTGGCAGACAGCAAATGCAGATCTCATAGTACAGGGTTAGTATCAGACAATCTCAGAATCCTTCTCCAAATCATAGCAGCAGTGCCTGTCACTAGTAAATGTTAACAAAAGACACTCATCACATACATCCCCTGATGCAAGGTGTAATACCACATCATGAAGGACCAGTGCATATGTTACAGTGATTAAGCCACTGACAACATCTGTATGTCTTTCATTTCATTATACATCTAAAAAAGTCTAAATACTGAAACATCAGAGGCTATCTAAAGAGAAAAGTATTACCAAAAGAATATTTGAAAACAAAGTCTTTACCTTTGTTTGTGCATTTAGCAAAAAAAGATCAGGCATAACAATACAATCACACATACACAAACCCATAACTATATTTTTATAAATGAATAATAAATGCATGTATATTGTTACACTCTCAGAGGGGAATGGTAGCCATGCAATGAAATGCATAATAATGCAATTAAATAATAAATACATGTTTAGTGTGGAAGTGAAACAAGGACCTTTTTGTTGTGATATGAGATGACCCAATGAAACCATATTAGATCTTTCCTTCCCAAATTAGCATCTCCCCGAGTTCAAGCTGAGTAGCTAAACAAATGATTACTCATAACAGGTAAGTATTATGCGCATATTATAAAACAAACAAACATTCTAGAGATTGAATTAGGGACTTCAGACAACTTTATTCCAGACCCTTTCAAATACCATTCCATTTATCCAGTCAATGGAATATTTGTCCACTTGCACGCTTTCATGTTGTCCTGTGTACTGTCTAGTTGCTAAGCATACTCACTCAAGAGGGCTGTGCATATTATTAATCTTGTATTAGCACAGCTGGGAAACAACATAACTGAGAAAGGATCAGATGTCTCAGCTGGGAATTGAACATGTGTCATTTAGAGCATGATTCTAGTTATTTAGTACAGTGTCACTAAAAAAATCAGAAAACGTCATGCTCTCATGAGCATTAATCTTTTAAAGTGCATAGGCCAGCAACTACACAGTCATTGCCATCATGCATATGTATGGAATGTATATTACACAAGATCTACAAATACAAAATGAGACCATCAGCTGGGTCTTTAACCCAGTGCCTTTCGAAAGCTGTTTATTATGCTGCAGGCAGTACTTCTGAGACCTTCAGTTCACTTCTCAAAAGACATAAATATTCCCAAGTTCACAGTCCAATGATTGGACTGACAAGTAATCCTAACAGTACAATATGAATGTGTTAGATATGTTATCTGGCATATACAATATCAAATTAAAAACAATCAGTGCTGAGTTCAATTCTCAGTGAAGGCACTTAATTGTTCTTGACTTTTACTGTACGCATTTCATGATATGAATGTCATATAGTGCTGTAATAAGTAGGTAGATGTGCTACCACTGTATTATGTATTAGGAAGGATTAATATCCCTTTGACATGAGAAGATTCCAAGGGCTCAGCTGATGTACCCAACTGAGACATTATTATTAAGGTTTGGACTGAGTTCCACCTAATTCTTTCTCAACAGTGCTTACAAATATTTTTAGCATGGCTTGCATGATCTTTTTTTTTGTTATAGCATGAAAAGCTATATCTGTTTAGAACAATACTTGGTTACATGAATCAATTATCTTAATTGTAAATGTTTTAATTTCAAGTCAAACTCAATTACATCTCATCAGCATCTTTTTGCTTGAGATGGAATTCCACATTATACAATTAAGACACTTTGTCATGACTATATACCTGCCTCCTTAACAAGATGTTTCATGTAACAGAAAAAAATATTTCTGCAGAAATAGCTTACAAACTTGAAGTCTTGTTCAATGTTTTAGCTTATTCAGGACACAAATCATTTTTTTCTGTCTTCACAAATAATTCAGCAAGTGTCATTTGCTATTACACTTTGGTTCATTTGGCATTAAAAACACCAAAATAACAGGTGAATTCTTACTTTATTTTGATACTTTATAGATCTTTCTCTCCTTCTGTTTTAAGTACATTTTTTTCAAACTAGACAGCTAGTAAGTAGGAATTATTTAGTAAGCAATTTATTTACTACAGAGAGGAATACAACATGTGTGCAACTGCTCGGTCACTTTCAGTCACATGACTTCTTTTTATAGTATATCCTGGGCCATACTCTTGAGACCTGATCAAAACTGCGTCTTCAGCTGACTTGCTTCTCATTCTCAGCTTCTTTTTGTCCCACTTCTATATCTCATAGTAGTTATCCCTGACTTTATTCCTACAGAACTGTAACATACATTTAAAAAGTGAGCCAGCTTGGTTTGAAATACTGACTACTGACATTCCTTCTTATATCCAGACACTCTGAAGTTCTCAGTTCTCTATTCAGGTATCTTTTACTATTAAAATATGCCTTTGCCTATGCCACCATTTTATGAAGTAAATATGTCAACTAAAATAATTTCCACCTTTAATACTGCAGAAACCCTAAAGATTTTGGATAATCTTGTTAAAACTTCCTTACATTTAAAGGCAGATTAAGGATATACATAATTTAAATATGTCCAGCTACTTCCTAACTTTTAATTGGTCCCTCTGGGAAAATTTGATTGGCTCCTTAATCACCACTGAAGCCTGTCCGCCGTATCCCGGCAACCAGAAAATTAGTCACTGACTACAAATACCCGATGATTTATACTGCAGCCTGTTATATTACTCCGTTATCACTCCTTAAAAAGCAGAAAAATTCCCACTACTCTGAACTGTTCCTATTGCAGAAATGGAAAAAACAATGAAAGTAATCGGAGCACAAATGATATATCACTACTGCCAATCAGAACACACATGATGTATCACTGCTGCCAATCAGAACACACATGATGTATCACTGCCACCAATCAGAACACACATGATATATCACTGCCACCTTGCATTAAGCATTTGGCATAGATAGATGCAAGTGGTTCAAATCTTGCTCCTAGTGACTATGCATTTTCTATTAACTATGCTGCTATGTTTCAGTTATTTGATTTAATTAACATCTATACAAAGCTTGTATGTTATTTTACTTACACACATGAGTACATTTAATGTTAGATGCTGGAATTCCTTCCAGCCCACTGTTGGCAGACTTTGGCAAAAACTACTAGCAGATATTAGAAAAATAAATGCACATAGCTGCTGTTTATAAATTAAATATGGTTCATACTGTTTGATTGTTTTTATGATAAACAGATATGACCACTCTGTTTAAAAATATATTACGAGAACACAGTTAATAAATTGACCTTAAACAATGATTGTTCTTCATATTGTCTTTATTGTAACTTAGATGTTGTGTCTTTCGGCTTTTCCCGGTTAGGGGTCGCCACAGCGGAACTCCGGTCTGCTAATGATTGGCAGTAGATTTTTACGTGCCGACTTGCCAGGCCTGACGCACAAACTTCAACGAAGGAACGCCCATTCACGCATGTCACCACACAGAAGACGCGCTAACTGAGAATCGAACGGGGCGTCTTACTGTGAGGAGGCAGGTTGCTTTATTGTAACTTAGATAATGGGATAAATTTACATCTTCACCCTACTGGAGAATGAAAATTCACCAAGGGGATATTAATGTACAGATATCCAATAAAAAGCAAGTTGCTGTTTCATGGCACCATATTAAGTTGCCACAAACCACAGACTTTAAAAAAGCAGCAAACAGTCACAATTTTTTTGTGCTTCTTAAATGTGGTTTTGCTGTTTAGCATGTGTAAAAAAAAGTAAACAAAGGGAAAAAGTAGTGTGTGTGTGTGTGTGTGTGTGTGTGTGTGTGTGTGTGTGTGTGTGTGTGTGTGTGTGTGTGTGTGTGTGCCTGTGTGTATGCAGGTATGTATGTGCTTGTAAGACATATAGAAAGAGAGAAACAGAGAGAGAGCGAGAGAGACAAAACTGTGCACATACCTCTTAACTTCTTTGCTCAAGAATTCTGGAAATTCTGGATAAAGACAATACGGGGGAATATAAAATCATGGTCACTCTTTAAATATAAAAGTCATTGTTTCTGAACAATAAGAGGTATGAAACTATAATGTCTGCCTTTACTAACTGACAATAATATTCAGTGAGTTAGTAGAAAAAAAAAATTTCATGGGAAAGAGCAAAATTAAGCATAGTTGAGAGAAATGGGAGGACAGAATACCTTATGTTTTTCATTCATTTGATGGCAGCAAGACATGTGAAATGTACTCAGTCAAGAAAGTAGCTGCACACGTGTGTGTTTGTGTGCATGTAGGGGGGTATATACACATAAAATACTTACACAATTTATATTCTGTATGTAAAATACTTCCCACAACTGCAATTACATATGCCACAGTAAGTCTGGAACATCTGTTGGAATAACTATTTTGCATCACAAATATAAAAAAGTTAAACACTAAAAAAATACAAAATAATTTAACAAATAACCATTATCTAAGCCCAATGTCATCCTTCAGAGTGAGCATTATGAGGAAAGTATGACCCTTCCAGGAGTAGGAAGGATCTCTGCCTCTGGTGTCAGGCCTCACAACACCTATGGCCAGGTCTTTATTTCCCTGATAGTCCCCACCCTGTTGGGCATTATTGTTTGCTTAGAAAATAAGCAGATTTTTAACTACAATATTCTCCAACATGGTATTAATGTATAAGTGCAGATATGAAAGAACCAATGAACATATGACTTTCACAGCAGCATATTAAGCCACTGTAAAGTGCAGAGTAACAGAAATGGCAGCCATGTTGAAGCTACTGTGAAGTGCAGAGTAACAGAAATGGCAGCCATGTTGAAGGCACTGTGAAGCGCAAAGTAACAGAAATGACAGCCATGTTGAAGCCACTGTGAAGCGCAAAGTAACAGAAATGACAGCCATGTTGAAGGCACTGTGAAGCGCAAAGTAACAGAAATGACAGCCATGTTGAAGGCACTGTGAAGCGCAAAGTAACAGAAATTGCAGCCATGTTGTTTCTGCTGTCTAAACATTACTGTTTAAGAAGTTCAGTTAAAGAAAAAAGGTAACTGCAATAGTAATTACAATGTCCTGCCACTGCAGTTTTACTTTCTACTTTGTTTCCCTTGGCCCTTAAAAAGCTACCTTTAGTGAACATGGGAAAATAAGCAAAGTGTGTGTGTGTCTGTGTGTGTGTGTGTGTGTGTGTGTGTGTGTGTGTGTGTGTGTGTGTGTGTGTGTGTGTGTGTATGTGTGCGTGTGTGCACATGCATGAGCAAGTGACTCTATGTGTGTTTGTGTCTGTGCATGTGAGGGTGTGGGTATGTATTAGTTTCTGGATAGGTGTGAGAGATTGTCTCACTGCCTTTGCATCTGTTAGTGTGTATGTGTGTGTGTATATATATATATATATATATATATAAAACTCGCTGGTGTGTGTGTGTGTGTGTGTGTGTGTGTGTGTGTGTGTGTGTGTGTGTGTGTGTGTGTATACACAAAATAAGTCCTCCAACAGCAATTACATATCTTACAGTAACAGTGAATCAATAGGCAGAATAACTCTTTTACATCAGAAATATAAAACAATGGGTATATGTGAATAATAAAATATACAAACCGATTTAACACACAGCCCACTTTTTAAGTGCAGTAATATCCTCTGGGGTGGGCATTGTAGGTGGCAACTCCCTAGCTCGGCATTGTTTAGAGTATCCAGGGCACATTTTTCATTTTTGTGTAGTACAACAAAGGGATATTGATATCAGAGGTGGACCATGGCAACTCAGGTTAGAAATTGATGAGTTGCTATGGCAGATTAGGACTAGGGCTCACATCTTTCCTGGCATTAATGAGGCCTTAACAATCAAATGTGTCCTCAAATGGTTGTCCTATATTAGGTAATTTTGGTAATTTAAAATAATTTTTACCTATGTCCAGGAGACAATCATGTTAAGTATCTTCTTTTTACTTATAGTGTTTTCTTTCTCCTACCTCCCTTTTTCTTCTTTTTTCTTTTTTCTTCCTTTTTTTTTTTTTTTCCTTTTTCCCTTTTCTCTGTCCCTTCCTTCCCTCCCCCCCCCCTTCTTCTTCTTCTCTCTCCTCCTTACCCTTCCCTCTTCTTCTTTTTCATTAGTTCTAATGACAGGAATCATCTTAACATAGCCAATAAAATAAAATATTAACTTTTTAGGTCCAAATCTTAATTAATTTCAAGGTCCTAAAACTACTGGTTTTAGAATTTTTTTTGGAGCCATTTATATTCCAGTTTATTTTCAAGGTTTTTACCTGTGTTTTTTAATATAACAGTAATGTTTGTTTTTGGATGGTCAATTTAGTTTAATTTATTTTAAGTTATCACAGTAAAAACTGTTAATGCATATTTCATGCTATTTAAGAATGTGGTTTGTTTTTAATCCATAGCGATATAAATAAGTAACTGATGTCATCATTTTTTTACGCGCCTTTTATATCATTGGTGCATTGTTTTAAAGCCTAGTATAAATTGATTTTGCCCTTGCTCACTCATTGTCTGAAGAAGGCGGGTCATTGGTACTTGCCGAAAGCGCTTACCTTCATTGGTACTTTTGTGTTTACAGCTTGTAATAAAGTTGATTGTGGTTTTTCCAGTGTTCTTTCTTGTGTGCAGTCGGCACTTTTTGTAGTTTATTGTAGGTGGCATAACAGACTTTCTAGAGGTGGAGAGGCCTGAAGCCTGAGACACTGTACCCTACAAACCCCCCGGGCTGTCCATTATTTCCCCGGTAATACTCACCCTATCAGACATTATTGTTTACTTGATATGCAATAATTATGATTTGCTCTGTGCACAGCAACCTTTCAATTTTGGATTCTCTTGTCCCCCCCCCCCAAATTGTATGTCAAAGGAAAAAACTTCAAAGACCAATTCACGTAAGGTTCAGATATGGCATTTAATTACTTGCTGCAAGGAGACAAAAACATGCAAATACAGGATTTTGCCTAACTACTAACAGGAAGTATGCTCTTCTTATACTGTTCTACAAAACATTGCTTTCTATAGTTGACGTAATTAAACACAACTTCCTGTATTGTTCTACAGCAGATGTTACTCAGATTTTCTGCTGACATGACTGGATTTATGAAAAACATTTGAGAAAAACAACCTGACCTTGGGGGCTTTAGCCCGCTACAAGCTTCTATTGTGTAGTTTTAATACATGTGTTACATTTCAAGGTACTTTTCTAGATTAGGCACTAGTAAACGCTGATTGCAGTTCATATATTTTCAAGCAGTCTTTGTTCTTATTATCAATAGCTTCTGCAGCTGTGTATTTTCTCACAGCATAAGCGGAACTCCTTGTCTAAATCTCATAACATTAATACAAGCGATACATCTATTTATTATTTTCCTGACACAAGCAGAAATTATCTGCTTCCCTGTAAATTTCCAGAGCATAAGCAAAGATTATAACTGCACATATTTCATGACAATACAAGATTGGAAGCCTTCTGCAGTTTGTACAGATTTATGCAGTGTGAAATAGAATAAATGTGTTAACCCTTTTCAAACCTTAAATGCACTAAGCATATTACTAATACATACACTAATACATATTTTTCTAACATTTCCCCCCTTTTAATACTTTATTCTACTTTTAAAATAAGCATAAACAGTTTTTCTTCCCCTAACCTCTTCCTACTCAGGATTTGCAGTTAAGAGAGTCATTCAGTTTAAACTTATGAAAGCATTTTCAATTTTTTAACAGTTCTTCAAACTCAGCACTTTGATATAAGGTTTCTGAAACTGACATGTCTATAAGGTCTTTGATCAGTCTTTTCATGCAGGGGATGCCACAGCAAACACATACTCCCAGTAGGATCATTCCTACACAAATGGCAATCAGGATGTTCATTAGGATAGTACCCCACCCCCCAAACCATTTCTGGAAAAAGTCCGTCAGTGGGTTTGGTCCTGGTTTGGTCATGTCCAACACTTGCTGAATTACCTCAAGGTGATTGTCTATCTCGTGTTTATTGTCAGGAATATACGAACAGCACTCCTCCTGGATTAAAGCGCAAGTACTGCCTCTCGCCGCTAGGGTAAATTCGAGAGCCATGGGGTTTTGAAGCATTACAGTTCTCATGGCATTCAGTTCATCAGTCACCAATTCTAGGGTGGAAAAAGTTGCATTGCTCATTACTTCGAGAAGTTTAGACAGTTTTCTCAGCTCCCAGATCGATTTCACTGCTCCATATGCTGGTAATATACCTGCCCACAATATAACACTGTCACTCAAGTCCATGTGTGTCAGTTTATCGCTTATAGAATTATGATTTTTCCAGCATGCATCGATTTGTCCCACTGGATTTACAGGTTTCTTGATGACTTCTCGGACATTCTGAATTTTTTCTTGAGGTAAAACTGCAGTGTGTCATATGGCTGGAACCAGGTAGCCCAAAAAACAACTGCCCAACCAATTCTCATGTAACCACTTGTATGCTTTCCTACCACATACAAAATAACAATCCTCTACTTTAGTAGTAACTTTACTATGAATATACACTTGTCCTGCATGAAACATTTTTCTATCAATTATAGACAGTTGTTTATAAAGAACAGAATCATGTTTTACTTCATCAATTGTTTTGTGCATCAATTCAAAAAATGAATCATAGTTTGTATTACAATAAGAACCTGCGTTAGTAGCTTTAGTGTAGCATCTATAAGGAACAGTCACATTACAATTGCTCCAACCCATCTGAACAGTATCATTTTTATAAAAACACACAGCCCCTTTTTGTGGAACAGACAAGTGCAATGCTATTTTATCTTGTGATGTAGCAGTTGATGTATCATAAATCAAGTTTTCCCAGGTCTCGTTGACTCCTAGGGGGACTGAAGTCATCAATAACCCCCCATATGCTGTCAGCAAAGCTGTGCAAATCCAGCAATTCGAAACTTTGAAAGTCTCAGCATACACATATTTGATGGCCTGTTAAATGTTGAAGTTTGGGTGCCAGTCTATGAGCAACACTTCACGTTTATTCAGTTCAGTTTGTGTGGATGGGGAAAGGAATGGCCACAACAAAAAGATTATTGTCACTAGTACAGTTAACAGGATGATTATGCAATACTTCTGAGGAAATGGTTGTTCTGCATTCCTGTTTTCTCCAACTCTTCCAAGTAGTTTTATTTGGATTCTTCTGGATTCTATCATTTTTGCTCTTGACATGTGACAAGATTTTTGTCCAGTTCAAAGTTCTTAACTAGTTTGCAGTGCATCAGGTGGATCCACGAGGCCCGCTCTGCGATTTTGACTGCAGTAGGTGTTGACAGGAGCACCTGATATGGACCTTCCCACTTTGGTGTCGTCCAGTTTCTCTTTTTGATTGTTTTCACCCAGATCCACTCCCCAGGGGCCACTGCCACTTCCGATGTCTCGGTTTGTTCTTTATCTGAAACAGAATTTGACTGCAACAGATGTTTAGAATTCAACAAATTTCTCATATACTCTGCTAGTGTACAGTTGGCTTCCTGGTCTGCGGGCATGAGAGGTTTCCACTGAGGTATATAATAAGCTCTTCCAAATAGTTTTTCAAAAGGAGTCAATCCTTTTGCATTTGGAACAGTTTTCATGCTCAGCAGTGCCAGGGGCACACAGTACACCCAATTCTTCTCTGTTTCTACTATTAATTTCCTTAGTTTATTCTTTAAAATCCCATTATGCCTCTCAACTAGCCCTGCAGATTGCTGATGGTATGCACAATGATTCTTTAAATAAATACCAAAATGTTTACTTAACTGTTGTATGGTTTGGTTTACAAATTGTGTACCGTTGTCACTGTAGATCCTTTCCGGAATGCCAAATCTAGGGATGATTTCTTTAGCAAGGATTATCGCTACTGTAGCCGTGTCTGGATTTTTGGTCGGAAAGGCTTCCTCCCATCTGGAAAACATATCTACAATGACAAGACAATACTTCTTATTTTCACATTTGTTCAATTATATGAAATCCATACAGATAGTATGAAACAGATATGGTGGTGTAGGGAAACTCCCTTGCTTGGGCTTTAACTCCCCTTGTGCATGATGTTTGTTACAAATGTGGCACATCAAACAAAATTTTTTAGAATAGTTTGTAAATCCATATGTTGTGAACACTCGGTTCACCAGCTGTACCATCCCCCCTGTTGAGACATGGCATTGCCCATGGCTCAACAAAGCTGCATATCTAAACAAATTAGATGGTAATATCGGTTTCCCCTCTTTAGAGATGTACAGCCCCTTTTCGAGAATTGCTCCTCATTTTACCCATCTTTGTTTCTCAACTTGCATAGTGAGTGTCTGCATTGTCTTTAACATTTCTAAGTCTAAAATCTCAGAGGGTTGTAGTTCCTCATTCAAAATATATACTTCTGAAGCTGCCTGCTTTGCAGCTGTATCAGCTCTTGCATTACCTTTTGAAATTCTATCCTGTTGCTTGGTATGAGCTATGCATTTACAAATAGCTACTTTCTGAGGTAACTAAACAGATTCTAAAAGATCTAAAATAAATTGTGCATGATTAATAGGTTTGCCAGTAGATGTTATCATTCCTCGGTTTTCCACTGTTGTGTAAAAACATGTACAGTAGAAAAAGCGTACTGGCTGTCAGTAAAAATGTTCACACATTTACCCTTTGCTAAGGTACATGCCCGTGTCAAGGCAATCAATTCTGCTGCCTGTGCAGATTAGTTGTGTGGTAAAGGTTTTGCTTCTATAATCTCAGTATCAGAAACTACTGCATATCCTACTAGGTTCTGTCCTTCTGGACCCCTTTTGCACGAGCCATCCACATAGTATGTCACCTCGGCATCATGCAAGGGGACATCCGTGAGATCTTTTCTAGGCAGTGTCTTTTGCTCAATCACCTGCAGGCAGCAGTGTGGTGTGCCATCTGCAGGGGTTGGGAGCAAGGTAGAAGGGTTCAAAGTCATGCATCGTTCAATTGTCATATGAGGTTGGCTCAACAATATAGTCATACAGGAAAGATGCCTAGCAGGGGAGAGATATGCTACCTTCTCTTGCAGTAAAATAATTGCGACTGCATGAGGCACTCTCAATGTGAGAGGGTGGAACAAAACTACTGAGGCCGAAGCTTGTACTGCCATTGCAGCTGCAACTACTGCTTGTACACAGTGGGGTAAAGACCGTGCCACTGGGTCTAGTTGTGATGAATAATAAGCAATGGAGCATTGCTTGTCCCCATGCTGTTGTGTTAACACTGATGTCATATAACCTTGCTTACAATCTACAGTTTGGAAAAAACGTTTATGATAGTTTGGTAATCCCAGAACTAATGAGGACGCTATTAACTGTTTCAGTTTGCAGAAAGCAGATTCTGCTTCTGGTGTCCATTGTAACAAGTCCTGTGCTGCCATAGGCTTTTTATATATCAGGTCAGTCAGTGGTGCAGATTCCAAGGCATAGTTTGGAATCCAGCTCCGGCAAAAATTAGTCGTACCCAGGAAGGACATCATTTCCTTCTTGGTAGTGGGTTTTGGTGCTTGCAAAATTGCTACTTTTCTGTCCTAGTCTAATGTTCTACCCTCTTTGGATATTACATATCCTAGGAATTTAACTTGTTTTTTCCAAAGCTGCAGCTTATTTTTGTTTACCTTATGTCCTTCAGTGGCTAAAAATTGTAATAGCGCTATGGTATCTTCTTTGCAATCTTGCTGGGTGGGGGCCACCAGTAGGATATCATCAACATAAAGTAAAATCTGACTGCCTCTTGGTGGGGTAAATCCCGGCAAGTTGCTTGCCATTTCTTGTGAGAATATTGTCGGACTTTCACAATATCCCTGTGGTAGTCGTGTATATGTATACCTTTTCCCCTGAAATGTGAATGCAAACCAATACTGGCTGTCAGGGTGTATTGGTATCGAAAAGAACACATTGCTGATATCTACCACAGAAAAATATTTCTGTTGAGGTTTTAAATCATTCAACAGGGTGTGTGGGTCTGGCACCGTAGGTGCCCTTGGTATTACTGCATCATTTACAGCTTGTAAATCTTGGACCATACGCCACTCTCCATTTGCTTTCTTAACAGGAAATAAGGGTGTGTTACATGGTGAATCAGGAGATTCCACCAGTACTCCTTCCTTAAGTAAAGCTGCTATAATAGGTTTGATTCCTACCTCTGCATCTTTTCTTAAGGGATACTGTCTTTTATGTGGTCTAAATGCTGACTTTGGCGTGATAGTTATTGGCCCTGCTGTACGAATAAGCCCTACATCTGACTTTCCTGTTGACCAAAGAGTTTCTGGTATATTCTGTAAGGCATTCTCTTCCTCCTTTAATAGGAGTGCTAATCAGCCATTCTTGCTAGACTGCAAGTGCACGGCTGGGTGGGTCTGAGTTATCCAATTCAGCCTCTGTATTTGTATTCCTTGTTCCGACAGTTCTAATTCTGTCTGCCTTTCCCATCTCGTAACTTTTCTCCTAAGTCTGCCCATTCTATGTTTCTGTCCTTGGTTAAGCTAACATGTGGTAATCAATTATATTTATAAAGTGCAAAGAACTCCTGGGGCAATGAACAGCTGGCTACACTGTTCCCTTCCATGTCCCAGTACAGATTACGTAATATCAATCTGTTTGCATGATTTTTAAACAATTCTTGCTCATATTCTTTATCAGGTCCTGGTGTGTTACAGTAATACAGAGCCCAGTGCAACAGGTGCTGTTTGTCAGTGTCAAGGGAGGGGAACTTACTGATGGCTATATTCATTAATTCTTCAGTCACAGTCCCTGGACCAGTCGTAACCAAGTCCTGACTGTACCAATAAAACACTTCATCCTCCGATTGCACTGCAAAGGTATCAATTTGTCGCTGTGCTTCCATACCCTGCATGGTTGGAACTACTGCTATATCAAATAGCTGCATAAGGTCTCTGCCCAAGAGGTTTACTGGGCATTTTGCAGAAACAACAATTTTGCTTTTCTGGGTCAATCCTGAAACAGGATCAGTTATTACGATGCCACGGGAGAGAGGCTCCTGGTACAGCTGTCCATTAGCTGCTTTTACTAGTATATAATCAGGTGACTCTGAATTTTCTGGCAGTTTGGAGGGATATATCAGGGTTCGTGATGCCCCTGAGTCACACAAAAATTTAACCTCCCTCCCTTCTACCAAGAGTGTAACGTCTGGTTTTGTGTCTGCTAAAAAGAGCTCTAAGCTCAATAAGGCTAAATCCAATATTTAATTTTCTTCACTATCCGTAACTTCCTGCACTTCCTCTATTTCTTCTGTCACATCCTCTACTCCTTCTATCACATTCTCATTTGTCCTTTCTCTGCTATTCCCTTCTAGTGATTCCTGACAATCATATAGTCAGTCCTCACCCTCCTTGTCTTCTGTGGTTGCCTTCCTGTTTTTCTTGCAATCCCTTGCCAAATGTCCCTTTTTACCATATTTAAAACATTCTCCCCTTTTCTTTCACCCTTCAAAGTCCTCTGATCACTGATCAGATTGTTTGTTTCCCTGGGCATTTTTCTTACCCTTTTTCCTGGACTGTACTACATAAACTTCTGCTCCATCTTCTACAGAAAATACTTGGGCTTTCTTTTTCTTTTTGCCATTAAAATGCCTTTCGGCATGCCTTGCATATTCAAGTAATGACTGTAACCTGCTTGTACGATGATCTACCATGTGTTTTGTAATAAAGCTGCTTATGGGTGCAATACTGCCTTTCAAAAATGCATTCTTTAACTGCTGTTCATATGGGGAATCTTGTGTCTGATCTTCAGGAACCTGCATTCCACAGTGGTTATTAAAACATTCTAATAGTCTGGCATAATATCTGTCAACAGTTTCACCTTCTTGTTGGATGCATTGATTAATGCAAGTCCAGTCTGCCCTAGGCTTCCATTTCTCAGAGATGCGGTCTGTAAGACCTTTTACTCTGTTGTCTAGTTCTGCGCTGCTATGTGGGAGGGGTCTGTGTGCAGCGTCATGGGGATTCCAGTTGCCACTAATCATGTGCCAATCTGGTCCCACAATCTGTCTAACTACTGTTTCTACCTCTTCTCCATTTAAATTATAACTTTGCCTCATTCCTTGTAAATCTTCTGAGAACTTTCTAAAATTAACTTTTGGATGGGGAATTCCCTCAGTGGCTTTCCGGATATCTTCCGGAGTCCAGGGTCTATACACTAGAATAGTTGTGTCCTGTCCTTCCTGTCCTGCTTAAGGATTAGGTACTTCTATAAGTGGGCATATTTCTTCTTCACTCATAGATCATGAATTCCTAACCATTTGATATAACTCAATGTCTACTTTTGAGTTACCTGCCCATGTTTGAGACCTGGTATCGATGGTTTTGCTCTTGTAATGTCTCTATTTTCAGTGACAACAGGATATCGTGGGGGTGGACTAACCTGTTCACTTGCTTCGTATTCTGGTAATGGAGGTGGAGGAGCCAACTCTATCACTAAGTTATTGTCCTCCTTATCTAAAAACATCACTTTTGAATTATTCTTTTGTTCCCTACGGTTTACCTCCTCAATCCACCTGTGTGCCTGAGGAATTCCTAATTGGTGTTGCTTTTTTACCCGACCTTTGGAATCGGTTTTGAGCTGTTTGACAAGTTTGACAAGTGAGGATTTTTCTAATTTACCATCGAAATCATACTTATTAACCCATTTTGAATAGTATTTAATATTATCAGTGAGCTGCGACTGCATGTATTTTGCGTCTTCGGTTAACGACGGATTTTGGGGTCTTTTTGTGCAATTATTACCCATTTTATTCTACCCTTTTAATCATTACATAACCTCTCTTATTTTTAATGTGGTACCACGGATTTTGTTATAGTCTCTTCAGAATGACTGCCTACCTACTCTGTTTTCCCTGATCTATGACAAGACAGTAATCTTTTCTGTCCCTGACTTGTAAAAAATACAGTCTTGACAAAAACAATACAAATCTAGTCCCTGATCTAAAACAGAAAAAAAGTAGATTCACCTTACCTGAGCCTTCGTGATTGATCACCTGGTTCGTGAAAACCCATCCTTCAGTCGCAGATCAGAAAGTGGCTGGCCTCTTTTGCACGACAATTCAGTTGGAGGGCTTTTCAAATAAGAAGAAACTATGTGGTTTCTTTCCAATATGGTTTCAAGCCATCTGGCCCATCTGATCCAAGGCGAAGTGAGGGTTTCCGGTCCGAAGGACCAATCTGTCAAAGGAAAAAACTTCAAAGACCAATTCACGTAAGGTTCAGATATGGCATTTAATTACTTGCTGCAAGGAGACAAAAACATGCAAATACAGGATTTTGCCTAACTACTAACAGGAAGTATGCTCTTCTTATACTGTTCTACAAAACATTGCTTTCTATAGTTGACGTAATTAAACACAACTTTCTGTATTGTTCTACAGCAGATGTTACTCAGATTTTCTGCTGACATGACTGGATTTATGAAAAATATTTGAGAAAAACAACCTGACCTTGGGGGCTTTAGCCCGCTACAAGCTTCTATTGTGTAGTTTTAATACATGTGTTACATTTCAAGGTACTTTTCTAGCTTAGGCACTAGTAAACGCTGATTGCAGTTCATATATTTTCAAGCAGTCTTTGTTCTTATTATCAATAGCTTCTGCAGCTGTGTATTTTCTCACAGCATAAGCAGAACTCCTTGTCTAAATCTCATAATATTAATACAAGCGATACATCTATTTATTATTTTCCTGACACAAGCAGAAATTATCTGCTTCCCTGTATTTCAGAGCATAGGCAAAGATTATAATTGTGCATATTTCATGACAATACAAGATTGGAAGGCTTCTGCAGTTTGTGCAGATTTATGCAGTGTGAAATAGAATAAATGTGTTAACCCTTTTCAAAAATTAAATGCACTAAGCATATTACTAATACATACACTAATACATATTTTTCTAATATTGTATCTCTGTCTTCCACGTTAACTCTGTCTCATTACTACTTTTTTATAGCTCTGAAAAATAATTAAAACGTTTACTAATTATATAAAAAGGTTCAGTGCAAAGAAATGGAATTCAATTAATCTGAACTGAGGCAAAAACTACACAAAGACACTGACCTGATTACTCGACTAAAAAGGAAATAACCTAATAGAAAAGTAATTTTACAGGATCTAAAGGAGGATGCTCAGAATGAAAGCATAATAAATTAGAAATCAGAATGTCAGAATATATAAGGAGAGATATGTGATGCAGAAAAATTCAGAAAATATGAAAATATTATCTCTGTACAGGCTAGTGTTTAACTTCATTGTACTGCTGGTACGGCTCTGGGGAATTCCTTCTACAAGGCAGTGTGGAGCTTGCTAGGAAGAGGAAAAAAACAGCAGTGCAAGATCTACACTGCAAGGCACATAATGCTGACTAAATGTAGCACTTATAGGAATAATAAAGTGTGGGACTTAATGAAAGTTTGCATGTACCACATGGTTGTTTTTCAATATAGTGCATAAGTCAAAGGAACAGAAACACTAAGAGCTGCAGATGAGAAGAAACACCCCCTTCCAATGTTGTATTATGAAATGTAGAGTAGGAATCAAGGAAAACATGAGGTAAAAACAAAGAAAGTCTAGTGGTAGAAAGGAAATGAGGATATTTTGCATCCAAAGACTGTTGCTTACCAGTTAGCTAGTGAAACAAATATAGAGCCAGTCTTTCTTTATCAGAAGGAGTATTCATTTTTTTTTATTTTTAATGTATGCAAATATTGTTATTTTTTGCATGTAGTCATTGGCTGACATATTTACTCTGTTGTGAACACCAACTTTTTATGACAGACATGGACAATCATAGACAAAATATAAGACAGAAAGGGGCAGGTCAAAAAAGTAATATTCTGCATGCAGTGTGAAAACCAGTGTGATGACAAGGCTAAACATGCATTTTTAATGGTGTCCATAATATTCACAGATGTCCAGCATATCAAATCACAGTTTATTGAATGCTATTTTTTGAATTTTGCTTTCCATTATAATATTTCTGGGTGTCAGACTGTGTGACATTAGTGACTGGCAATAGCATGTGTCTTCACAAAGTATTTGTCACATTCCATTTTAATAAACCACTCAAACACCAAAAGACCTTTGACAACCTTTATTGTTTCACATAATAAATGATAAATGCACGAAACTTTATTAAACACAACACAACTTCAATTCCTTGGAAGAGAAGACATAAAATAACTAACCATAAGGGCAGCATAACCACTCACCCCTGGAATAAGCAGTGTCCTCCATTTACTTCTCTTCACCAATCCAAAACCACCAAGTTCAAAACACCTCCACCATCAATCTTTGGCCTCCTCAAACTCCTTCCACAAATTGTCCACCAGAGGGGGAACAGAAGAGGGGCAAGCCTGCCCCTCTTCTCTGCCCAAAATGCAATACGTAAGTGGGATGGGCTGGGAGGTCAACAAGATCACACCAAATGTAACTCACAACAACCAAATCCAACCTCTAAAGCCTTCAAGACCCACCCCCTGCCTTACCTCACTTCCTGCCTTAGTCTGCAACTTGCTTAACCCTTTCATGCCTACTCCCTTAAAAACTCTCTTAACTACTCACCTTACCTGCTTCTTCCCTTTAATTCCCAGCTCTCCCCTCCATTAAAGATGTCCTGTGAGAATTTTGTCTGTTCCAAACTTCATTTGTCACATTCCACTTTAATAAACCACTCAAACACCAAAAGACCTTTGACAACCTTTATTGTTTCACATAATAAATGTTAAATGCATGAAACTTTATTAAACACAACACAACTTCAATTCTTTGGAAGAGAAAGCATAAATAACTAACCATAAGGGCAGCCCAACCACTCACCTTTAGAATAAGCAGTGTTCCCTATTTGCTCGCTTATTCTCACACTTATAAGGCAGTGTTCCACCACTCACCTTCGGCATATCTTCACCAGTCCAAAACCACCAAGTCCAAAACACCTCTACTGTCAATCTTTCGCCACCTCAAACTCCTTCCACCAATCATCCACCAGTGGAGGAACAGAAGAGCAGTAAGCCTGTCCCTCTTCTCCGCCCACCAGCCCCATGGGCTGTTCCCCCTCACACCTTACCCTCACTAACCAGTCCCTTCAAAAACAACTCCAGATTCAATTTAAATAAATCAAGTCCAAATTCACTAAGGTGAACCCCATCTGCCCATCTGTTTATACCATGTTGGATCCCTATGATCAAACTCACTGTGCCTAATAGTACGCACCCCCATCCCCTTCAACTGTTTTGCTAGTGTAAAATTCACATACCTTTGAGCTCTCTCCACTGGCAGAAAGCTTTTTTGCATCCCTCCAAACTAAACTAGGAATAATCTCTGACAAAACCAGACACGCTGATGGATAAAGCTTCCTTAAGGCTAAAATATCCTCACAAATATGATAAACTAGCTGCCTCTTCGGTATCACGCTCAAATCATTCCACGCTAGGTGAATCAACAAAATTCGAGGCAACCCCTACTGGCTCTGTAACACTGTAAATACCTGAAGTATCCATTTCCACATCAACCCTCTAATACCATGCCAGGTAATCTTCCATCCAAAACACTGCAAGCCCAAATCCATGCCATTGGCCCTAACCGCAGCCACTCTAGCTACCCAATATATGAAAAAATGACCCAAAATGATAATCATTTCCCCTAAAAGAAAAAAAAATTAACAACAAATAAACATACCAATCCTTATTTAATACAAGTCAAAAACGCCTTAAAAGACCACTGCCCCACCCTTTTAATGACGTAAATCAAACTGTCTCCTTTTGCTAGATCAGATGCCCTACCCATCCTGAAAGAATCTGTAGAAAATCTGTCACCCTCTAAGCTAAAACTGAAAAGGGCCCTTCTCATGACTAAATTCAACTGCCCCCCCATAAATGCCCTACCACCTATGAATATAAAAATGAATTAATTTGCCCTACCCTCTCTAGTCACACACAATCTCCTTCCCCATGCTACCGGACACATCCATTCTGACCTAACTTCCCCCAAAACTATAGCTGCCCCTCTCTCTTCTTGATTGGTTTTTGATGACCTCAACCTAATGTGCACTGCCCTTGGCAACATCAGAACATCATCCCAGACCAATGACCCCAGCAACACTGACACGCAAAAGGCTGCACAATACATCCATACACTCAACGTACCCCACATCACATATTCCTCTAAGCTTCTGCATACTTGGCTTAAACCCTGTAATAGCATTCTTAAAATTCCTGTAGTCACCGGCCATCTCCTATCCCAAGATGAGCCTTCCCCTCTACCCCAACCTTTCAACACTTGCCCAACTGTCCAGGACATAGTGCAATCCTCTAATTTGGCTGACTGAGCAAACACACCAATTGCTGCCAAATCCACTCTCACTGATCTTACTGCCTTGCCCTGTACCCTCAGCGTTGCTAAATAACGTAACAATAAATCTTCCAACCATACACATTCTTCTTCCGGTAATTGTCTCACAAAACTATCAAAGTCATACAATGCCCTACCGTACACTTTCTTTGTGGATACCACCCAAGGCTGCTGCACCAACCCACCAATCACTGCTCCTCAATCTGCCACATCTCGTCTGGTACCACCATGGGGTCCCTTGCTGCTGTCAGAGCCACCTACTGAGACCTGAAAAACTGAAAACCAGGCAGGCTGTCAGGAATCTCATTCTTCACCCCTGGCACATGTACCCCTGTAAAAGAAAAATTAATCAGCAAAGTCTGTAACACTAGCTTACGAAGCACCAACAGCAATCATGCAGATTTAGCTGTCTTAACCAGCAACACTCTCACCACAACAATATTGCCTGAATTAAACACTACCATCCTACCCCTCAAATGATCCTGCCACACCACGGATGCAGCCCAAATAGGCATAAGCTCCAGGAAGGCAACATCCACTTCCATTCCTCAGGCCAGTGAGGAGGCCATGGCATTGAAAATAATTGCCCCCCAAAAAACGCTCCCATATCCAAACCACCAGCTGCATCTGTAAACAACTGTAAATGTCCTTGACCTACCCAGTCTGTCTGCCAAAATGTAATCCTGTTAAACTGCTGTAAAATCTGTAACCACAAAGATAAGTTCTCCGGTGCTACCTTGCTAACCCTTACTCTGTGGTGCTTAATTTTACCTCCTTTCAAAAGAAAAGCCACCAACCTACAAAACATACATCTGGGATGCACTGCCCTGCAAGCAAAATTTAACAACCCCAACAACTCAATGACATCTCTCACATGAACCTTACTCTTGGAAACTCATCCATATTATTTTCTCCTGTAGTTGAACCACCTTCTCTCCCGGCAAACAAAATAAACCTAGACTCACATCCACACTCAATCCCAGGAAATCTAGCACCTTCGCTGGGCCCTCCAACTTATGTTTAGCTAATGGCACTCCCAACTCCTTGCACATCCCAAAATCTCGTGCATTGTCACCCGTACCCCTTTTTTCCCTTCACCCACTGGCAAGAAGTCATCTAGGTAATGTATTGTTCTCTGCCCTTCCACCCTCTGTTGCCATATCCAATGGAAAGCCATACTGAACTTTTCAAAAGTGGAACAAGCCACTGCACATTCCATTGGCATAGCTGTGTCAATGTCAGAATAAAAACTATCCCCCATTATTATGCCCAATAATGGCCAATCCTCTTCCCAAACCAGCAATAGATGAAAGGCCGATTCAGTGTCCACCTTTACCAGCCAAGGGTCCTCAAAACTTCTAATGATGCAGACTGCATCATCTAAGGATGCATACATCACTCGAACCTCATCCACAGGGATTGCCTTCTGGGTAAGATAAATGAAACTCACCTGGTCTCTTCTTGGGTACCAAACCCAAAGGTGACACTTTAAATTGAGTAAATGGTAGACTATCAAAGGGGCCCAACAACTTACCCGGCTGGCACTCCTTTTCAGTCAAAGCTTCCAGCACATCCTCTCTCCCTCACACTGACTTCAAAGTTTTTCCCACCTTACCATCACCCACTAAACTAGACTTGATAGAAAATCCCCTTGAAAAACCCTCAACCAATTCCCCGATCACTGCCGGCAGTGGATACTGTGCCAGCAGCTCCCACTGGACCTGGACCTTAATAGGTGAATGGATCCCCTTGGATCCCCTTGGCCCCCCTAGTTCCCTGAAATGCCCCCCCCCCCTTTGGCTACGAAAATTGGCCCTACCCTGTACCCTTTGCAGTCCCATGGGAAGCCCACTCCATCCTCTCTGACCTGGAAAGGAGGGCACCTGACCCCCAAACTGACTCTCACCCCTACCACATTGCATCACTGAATGTGTGCCCATACACTTTGAACAAACATGGGAGAATCTGCAACCTGTCCAGGAACATCTCCCCACATTAAAAGCCCAACATACTCTGACACCCCCTTCTGCTGGCTTACCCGCTTTATTTCCCAACCAAAGCTGTCCATCATAGTGGACAACCAGATATCAGAGTGTCTAGCCTCCCAGTGCATGGATTTGTCAACTGCCTTCCTCTTGTGAAATTTCTGATCATACCATAGCCATGCATTACCTGGCAGTATCCTTTGTGCCTCTCATATAGTCAGAAAATAGGCCAGGAATAGAAGAGCAAAAGTATTATCCCTGTCCAACAACACCACCATGTAATATATAAAACCCAAGACCCAATTTTCCCATGTCCTCTGTCAAAACTTACCCACATGCCTGCAACCTAATGCCACCAAAGCTGCCAAGAGGTCTTTTCCATTCACCGTCTCAGCTTCCATCAAGTGCTGCATCCCATCCGCATCAATTAACTCAAAAATATCTAAGTATTTTCCCTTCCAAATCTTCTCTTTCACTGCAAGCGAGACGTGAGGAGTCAAAAGGATTGCTGTCCCCTCCTGCGCTGAACCCCGCTTCATCAACCACTCCCCCGGACGTGTCCCAAAGTCTGACCCTATGTCATCAAAACAAGGGTCCATATCTTCCCCTAGCAATGAAAGAGAACTATCAAAACTCAAATCATGACCCCCCCCCAAATGTCTGCAACCCCACACCACTGACTCTGCCCACACTAACATCCAGCATGACCCTGGGCCGTCCATGAACCCTGCCTTTCAGCCCCACACTCAACCCCTGGCACTCACTCCCTGCTACCTGTCCCTCAGCTTCCCTCCCCGCAGAGACTAATAAGTCATTTCCTGACAGGGCTGAAGGTGGTGCCACCGGTGTTGCAACCTCCATTGTCCTCTCCTCCACTGTCAGCATCTGACCTGCTTCCCTGGTTCTGGTTGCTTGTGTCCTCTCCTCCAGTGTCAGCATCTGACCTGCTTCCTTGGCTTTGGTTGCTTGTGTCCTCTCCTCCACTGTCAGCGTCTGGCCTGCTTCCTTGGCTCTGGTTGCTTGTGTCCTCTCCTCCAGTGTCAGCGTCTGACCTGCTTTCTTGGCTCTGGTTGCTTGTGTCCTCTCCTCCACTGTCAGTGTCTGACCTGCTTCCTTGGCTCTGTTTGCTTGTGTCCTCTCCTCCACTGCAGGCGTCTGACCTGCTTCCTTGGCTCTGGTTGCTTGTGTCCTCTCCTCCACTGTCGGCATCTGACCTGCTTCCTTGGCTCTGGTTGCTTGTGTCCTCTCATCCACTGCCGGCATCTGACCTGCTTCCTTGGCTCTGTTTTTTTGTGTCCTCTTCTCCACTGTCAGCATCTAACCTGCTTCCTTGGCTCTGGTTGCTTGTGTACTGTTTCCAGTCTGTCATCTCTTCTAAGTCTTAGGACACTGCATACTGGTACCTGATTCTTCATTTGGCATCTCCCGGAACAAGTCCTCTGCCTGGGCCACGATGCTCACCCATCTCTACCTCAAATCCTGTACCTCTGCCATGATTATTCTGCTCGATACCTGAAAATACAACCACACACAGTAAGTACATGTCTGAAACGCACACAAAAAAACACCTTTAAACATAACATAATTTGACACTTGTATGCATGGACAGTAAAGGTAGTGAAGCCACTCAAGTAACTTCTTTCCTGCATCTAACCATTATATTTCTTATTTATTTATATATATCTATATATATATATATATATATATATATATATATATATATATATATATATATACCAAAAAACAAAACCAGTCCCAAAAGATGTAGAAAAACGATACCCACAAAAGATGGTGAAGTATGGAAATCACAGTATCTAATCCAAATCAGAAGAAAATCCGTAATAAATCCGTAATAAAGGGTTCACTGTGGTAACAACAAGGAAACAAAAACTTTAATATACGTAAGCGCTTTCACGGTAATCCGCTTCTTCAGACGTAACATCAAATGTCAGTTCCGTTAAGTTTAAATACATGCAGTTCCATCACTTCCTGGTTAAGCCAAGCAGATTTAAAGATATAAAACCACATTATATAAATACACATTATATAAATATGCACTAACGATAACAAGTTGACAATGTCACTGAAATACCATCAAACTCAAAAAATTGTGTAATGTAGGATTAAGCCTACGCAAAGCGCTGATAAAAGGCAAAAACAAAAACAGACTTGTGACATCAATAAGGCATCGCAAGAACAGTTAACACAGCTAAAACTAATGCATACTAACCAATATGTGTGCATATCTGAAAATATGGTAAAAACGCAATAGAATGCATAGCAATAAAATACAGAATAAATTAGAAATTAAAAATAGTGGTCATAACTGTGATGATTCATCAATCACAGTATAAAGGACACAGTGTGCTAAAAAACATCTTGGTAGATATAAACGTAAATGTCTAACCATGAATAATAAAAAAGCATAATATTTATAATACATGATAACAGGCAGTAACCACACACATGCATACACAAAGCGTCCAAGTGTACTCAATTAATACAACAATATAACGATAGTAATGTTGATGAACTCATCTCAATAATCTAGATTTCAATACAGACTTCAGAGGCATGAACACAGACAATAATTGCTAGCACATATACCTAATGTCTACCTGTGTTCAATAAATATAATGTTAAGCAGTATATAAATAATAAGTAATAAAATCATCTTAGTGGTCTAGATCTTAACCCAGGCTTCAGAGGTACAAACTCATTTAGTCCTCTGCCCCGATGTGCAGACAAATGAAGAATCCACTTAATCTCACTTACTCACACTAGAATGTCACTTACATCAGCATCTGCACAGGGAATAAAGGTCAAGCCTTTATTGAGAACCAAGTGCTCCGCTTCAGTTAAAACATGCTTTGATATATTCCAGACTAGCGACTCTGTCCCCATTTCGCCTTCTGTGTCTGACCTTGATGGTCTGTATACATGTCCCTCCGTTTCACAGTCCTTGCTGGTTCGTATTCCATTGAACGTTTCCTTCCAGCACGAATTGGTAAAGGGACATCTGGAAAATCCCAGATACACATATACCAATCTTATGAGTTTGAAACAACAGTTATGTTTTCCAAAATTGAATTCTATGTGTAATATATCTCCTCTAGACTTTGGAACCAAGAAATGTGGCTCATGTGTTCAATGTGTTTACATTGACACGTCAAGATTTTTTAGGAACCCCAACGATGGAAAATTATGGGAACTCAGATGTCAATCCAGCTGCAACACCAGGAATCTGGTATATGCAGCGTATTGTAAAATTTGTTTTGTTTTTTATGTTGGTAAGACCAATAGGTCTTTACGTGAGAGGATTAGGGATCATTTTTATTGTTACACAAGGAATGAAATGCATAGTGCATTAGCTAAGCACATGCACTTGTACGGTCAAGAACACACCTTCATGTTTCAAACTTTACATGTTCAGCGCCCTACATTAAGGGGCGGAGATCTCGTTACCCTTACTGAAGAATCCGAGATTAAGTGGATTCTTCGTTTGTCTGCACATCGGGGCAGAGGACTAAATGAGTTTGTACCTCTGAAGCCTGTGTTAAGATCTAGACCACTAAGATGATTTTATTACTTATTATTTATATACTGCTTAACATTATATTTATTGAACACAGGTAGACATTAGGTATATGTGCTAGCAATTATTGTCTGTGTTCATGCCTCTGAAGTCTGTATTGAAATCTAGATTATTGAGATGAGTTCATCAACATTACTATCGTTATATTGTTGTATTAATTGAGTACACTTGGACGCTTTGTGTATGCATGTGTGTGGTTACTGCCTGTTATCATGTATTATACATATTATGCTTTTTTATTATTCATGGTTAGACATTTACGTTTATATCTACCAACATGTTTTTTAGCACACTGTGTCCTTTATACTGTGATTGATGAATCATCACAGTTATGACCACTATTTTTAATTTCTAATTTATTCTGTATTTTATTGCTATGCATTCTATTGCGTTTTTACCATATTTTCAGATATGCACACATATTGGTTAGTATGTATTAGTTTTAGCTGTGTTAAGTGTTCTTGCGATGCCTTACTGATGTCGCAAGTCTGTTTTTGTTTTTGCCTTTTATCAGCGCTTTTCGTAGGCTTAATCCTACATTACACAATTTTTTGAGTTTGATGGTATTTCAGTGACATTGTCGACTTGTTATCGTTAGTGCATATTTATATAATGTGTATTGTATATTACGCGATCACTTATTCTCAAAACAGTATCACTTCCAATATCTGAAGAGAATGAATTATCCAATATACTTTTTGACTTTTAACAATTCACAGCTAACAAAATAAGCAGAGAACAAAATAAGAACTAGAAGTCAGTTAATTTTATTTAAGAGCTAATATCTGGTTTCACGGCCAAATGCACCCGCGGCAGTTAACACGATAGCGGATGGGTTCTGTTAAAATACTACCTTGTATTTATATTTTAACACAAACATTGGGCTCAAGAACATTTTTAGTATTGAGAGTAACAGTTTGTTAGTTTTAGCGCAATGTACTACAAAACAGCATTGATTAACAAGTACAATTAATAGTGTTTTAGAATGTACCATAACAGAAATGTTTTAAAATAATGTTTGACGAAAATTTATCTTAACTGAATACGCTCAGCAGTTGATTTTTCTTAAGCATTAACGAAATACCATCCAATAATTGATTGAATTGGATTGTTAAAACTTTTAATTGAATAATTGAACTAGTAGTATTGTATTTAAGCAAGCAAAGTAATGGTAATAATTTATCTTGAAAAAGCCCGTCACAGGAACGGGTGAAAGCGCTTGATTTATTTCTTGTTTTTATGTTGGATTCTACTACCATTGAGTGTTTCACCTTCCGTGTATTTTTATTCTTGCTTGGCATTAAAGGATTTTCATTAACGGAGAAGTATTCTATGACTACAAGACCTCTTAGACTTGTAAGAAGAAGTTTATTGGGCATCTGTGCTTCTGCAAACTTTTTTCTAGCTGCTTTTTGGGACATTGTTCGTGTTTTGTGTTTGGTGTATCATTATGGCAGAAAGCACCGAAGGTACTGACTTCCAAGTAACACCATTATTGCTAAGTGAAGGAGCAGATGATTCTCCGGTTACCAGGTCTGAATTTAGACAAGTAATATCTCTGTTAACTCAACTAACGAACTCTGTGAGAGATATTAATACTAATTCTAGCAGCAGAATTGCTGCAAACCAGGAGCAGGAATTTGGCGCGAAAAGAACAAGTACACCGGATTTATCTTCTTCTGATGGTTCAGAGCAACAACCCAGCACTTCGCAAAGGAAGGAACCTTTTTTTCAACACCAACCAGCTTTTCCTGCAACGGACAATTCACAAAGAACCTTTAATTTTAATGCTTGGTCCAGTAAGCAATTTGCCTTCTCAGCAGGTACTGTGCACAATAATGTTACTACTAATGATATTAGCAAAGTAGATTCAGACTTCTCACTGTTTACTGATAAACTATACTCCTTTAAGGCAACAAAGCTAGAAATTGACTACCTGCAGGAATGTATTAAAGTAAAGAGAGTACCAAGAGGGCTGCGTATTAACAAATTTCCAAACAATGCTACAGTTGGCTCAGAATTGCATAAAGAAATTTCAGAACTTTTTGACAGTACTGGACTGGAAATGTTACATCTCATGGTGAAGGACTATGAAAAGAAAGCTGACATGTTACTGGAAGAATTGAATACATTGAATGACTCTATTTATACTGACACTTCTTTTTGTAGGATTAAAAAAGATTACAATAATGTTTTTCATGAGGTTGACCAGTACTGTGTAAGGATCATAGAAAGAAAGGTAAAAAAGTTAGAAAGAGATTTAAATGATTACAAGAATGGAATAACATTATGTTATTCAAATAAACAGAACTGGTCCTCTAGATTTATGAATAAAAATGGAGCATCTTCCTCTTTCCAAAATGTAAATGACAACACACCCATGACTGAAACTTTGAGACGTAGTGAAAGACTGGCCCAAAAACAGAATAATAATAATACTACCCCAAAAAACATTGACAATCAGGGCTTTCAATTTCCCCAACGCAGGCAAGGGAACAGAGTACAGTTCCAGAACCAGCAAGCGTGGGGGAAACAGCGCAGGTAGATATTTTAACACTAAATGAGACCAGTTCACCTCAAACACATTCTTCAACATATGTGATAGAGACAAAAAATAATTTTACCATATATAACTTTACAGAAAATCAAGTTGAGGACACACATTTTGAATTATTCACTAAAGGTTTTCAGTTTGTCCCAACTAAAAGTATTGATATGACCAAAACTATTTTGGAATTTAAACTGTTCACGAGACAGCTGAATTTAGACATTTTCTTTAAAGGAAAGAACCTTTCTAGGGATTTAGTTAGCAGACCAAGCACTTTTAACCCACCCCTTCATCCAGTAGTTAAAATCTTTGAAGATATGATGGAAACTGAAATTAGAAGCCTATCTAATAACAAAAATGTTTTCAAACAAAATCTACACCAAGATTGCTTTAAACTTATCAAACAACTCAGGAATGAGCAGATAAGGGTAATGAAACCGGACAAAGGGGGAGGGGTAGTCTTAATGTATAAAACAGAATACGAACAAGTAATTCACAATATGCTTCAGGATACAGAGCAGTACAGCACCCTTTCAATAAATGAGTTGAACATAGCATATGCAAGGATTAAACATATATTATATGACATGCTTCTACAGGGAGTTATTAATGAGAAATTACATAACTATCTATTAGTTAACAAACCCCTTACACCAGTAATATTTGGTATACCCAAGATTCACAAGGGGTTAGAACCACTCAAGTTCAGACCAATTGTGGCAGGTTCGGGTAGCATCACAGAACCCCTTGGTAAATTTGTAGATGCAACACTCAAAAATACCATTACATCAATTCAACACATTTGTAAGGACTCTTGGGAGTTCCTTAAAGGTATAAAAGAGTGCTATTATACCAAAACAGACTTCCTAGTAACGATAGATGTAATTGATCTTTTTCCTAGCATTCCACACGATATTGGAACACAATGGTTCAACGAAATATTGATCAAACTATCAAATTTTAATAACAATATTATAAATTTATTAACTGATTTTATGTTGATGATTTTAAAGAATAATTTTATTTACTTTAATGGTGAGTTTTTCAAGCAAAACAAAGGGGTGGCCATGGGATCACCATGTGCCTCAGCATATGCAAATTTAGTTCTGTGTCACTGGGAAAATGAATATATCTTTGAAACAAAATGGGAGAAGAATATTTTACACTATAGAAGATACCTAGATGATATTTGTATTTTATGGGAAGGAAGTATAACAAGTTTAGAAGCATTTTTGTCATATATAAATGGGACAACAAGTTTTTTAAAATTTACATCCAATGTTAGTAACACACACATGAATTATTTAGATGTGTTACTAGTTAAGAATACAGAATTACAAATTTTTGAATCTTCTGTATATAGAAAACCAACCTTCTCTAACACGTATCTGCATTATAGCAGTGCCCATCCTTTTTCACAGAAAAAGGGCATTGTTAAAGGTCAATTCATCAGGGCTTCAAGAATGTGTAATACGGATGAAAAATTTACTGTTGAAGCCCAACTGTTAAGAAAACTCTTCTCTGAGAGAGGTTACCCACTGACATTAATAGAGAAAATGTACCAAGAAGTCTTAGAAGGAAGAACAGATATGTACAGTCCACTATTAGGCACGGTGTTGGAACCAGTATTCCCTGTGAACCCCGCACCAGAAGTTAAAGTGAATTCCCCAACTTCCCAAACTAGTTTTTGTTGTACTTTTAATAATGAAACTGAACAATTAAAGAAAATGGTAAATAAATTCTGGCCCATTTTGACTACTAACGAAGAAATAAAAAAATGGGTACCAGAAAGACCGTTGTTTGTGAATGCAAGGAATGCTAATTTAAAAAATATGTTTGAAAACCAACCACCAATACTATCTGATAACAAAGGTGGCAGGATTGGAACATATAAATGTAATAGTTGCAAACAATGTTCTCACATTCTTGAAAGTAATGGTTATTACATTAAATCAAGAAAATTTTTTGTAAAACCAACATGTTACTATAACTGTGGGTCAAAAGGTATCATATACCTAGGTATTTGTCAAAAATGTGACAGTTTTTACATAGGTAAATCTGAAAGAACACTACGCAAGAGAATTTATGAACATATGTATGATATTCGGAAAAAGAAAGAAGCAAATGCCTTTGTCAAACATCTTACTGTATGCCCTAACATGACTTTAAAATTTATGGTTATAGAACAGGTACCCCTTAATCCAAGAGGGGGAGACTGGGAAGCTACCATTGAATTTAAGGAGTTGAATTGGCAACTAAGATTAAATGCTTCAAAATTCCCAGGACTCAATGAGACTATTAGCATCACAAGCCTCCTCAAACTAAGAAGGGCAAAACTATGATAAATTTAGGTTACATGCTAGGTCCATTTCAGGATTAAATAATTCTTTATATCATAAGAATTTTAATTACACAAAAAAATTACTTGATCAAGAATACATTTTTACATTAATATTGCAAGAGTTTATAGCATTCCTTCATTTAAAAACGAACTAATAATTTTAACGAAACGATATTTTTAAATGAAATGAAAATTATTGACACAATGTTACAAGTAGCAAAAAATATCCATAGTTCATGTTTGATATTTTTAAAACTTTTAAAACATTTAAAACATTAATATATTTATTTATGTATTTATATATTCATATTATTATTTATTTATTTATTTACTTACATACATTTATATACATTTACATATTTATACATCATATATTTATTAGATATCTATTTTGATGTTAACTAATAATAATATATTTAATATAGTTGGAAATTGGTTAACACAATAAGATTGTCGTAAAACAAAATTTATGTGCATGTTCACAGACACACAAATTATATGTTATTAAATGAATATTTTTAAAAAGCTTTTAACACAAGTTTTAACAGATTTTAAGTAAAGGTTGCTTACTGTCTAACCAATATTATAACACTGAAGCTTTATGTGATTTTGATAACATTTGACCAGACACAAAATTTCCCTTTAAGTTGAATAATAAATTACGTTAGAATAAGTATCGCTAACTCAAAATTTATATTTATGAGGTTTGAGCAAAGATAATGTGTACGAAATAACATGTTATTTAGGTTCAGCTTACATCCAAAAATATACTACATTCTGTTAATGGTTCCAGCATGTAGGAACAAATATTACGCGATCACTTATTCTCAAAACAGTATCACTTCCAATATCTGAAGAGAATGAATTATCCAATATACTTTTTGACTTTTAACAATTCACAGCTAACAAAATAAGCAGAGAACAAAATAAGAACTAGAAGTCAGTTAATTTTATTTAAGAGCTAATATCTGGTTTCACGGCCAAATGCACCCGCGGCAGTTAACACGATAGCGGATGGGTTCTGTTAAAATACTACCTTGTATTTATATTTTAACACAAACATTGGGCTCAAGAACATTTTTAGTATTGAGAGTAACAGTTTGTTAGTTTTAGCGCAATGTACTACAAAACAGCATTGATTAACAAGTACAATTAATAGTGTTTTAGAATGTACCATAACAGAAATGTTTTAAAATAATGTTTGACGAAAATTTATCTTAACTGAATACGCTCAGCAGTTGATTTTTCTTAAGCATTAACGAAATACCATCCAATAATTGATTGAATTGGATTGTTAAAACTTTTTTAATTGAATAATTGAACTAGTAGTATTGTATTTAAGCAAGCAAAGTAATGGTAATAATTTATCTTGAAAAAGCCCGTCACAGGAACGGGTGAAAGCGCTTGATTTATTTCTTGTTTTTATGTTGGATTCTACTACCATTGAGTGTTTCACCTTCCGTGTATTTTTATTCTTGCTTGGCATTAAAGGATTTTCATTAACGGAGAAGTATTCTATGACTACAAGACCTCTTAGACTTGTAAGAAGAAGTTTATTGGGCATCTGTGCTTCTGCAAACTTTTTTCTATAATGTGTATTTATATAATGTGGTTTTATATCTTTAAATCTGCTTGGCTTAACCAGGAAGTGATGGAACTGCATGTATTTAAACTTAACGGAACTGACATTTGATGTTACGTCTGAAGAAGCGGATTACCGCGAAAGCGCTTACGTATATTAAAGTTTTTGTTTCCTTGTTGTTACCAGAGTGAACCCTTTATTACGGATTTATTACGGATTTTCTTCTGATTTGGATTAGATACTGTGATTTCCATACTTCACCATCTTTTGTGGGTATCGTTTATATATATATATATATATATATATATATATATATATATATATATATATATATATATATTTATATATATTAACCAAGTTCCCTTTACTTACCAAAAGAATCAACACTGCCAAGTCTCAAACCCATGGCCCTGTACACTACAGACACAGCAATGTACCACTACACAATAAAAGCTGTTGCTACAGCTGCACGCAGTAATTCAGCAAGGTATGCACAGCCACCCATGGCATACCTAGCCCTCCTCATCTTGAAAACTATCTTTTTTTTAATTATTTATTTTATTTTATTTTAGTGTCCCGGGCATTACCGAGCATGTGCGGCCAGCCTAATGGTCAAAAGAAAGCCCGCAAACAGCACTAATCACCTTAGCCCACTTACCACCACTGCAAATCCTGAAAATTAGGAGAAGGGTGCTATATTCTTCACACAAAACCCCCCGAGGAACATGCCTCTAAACTCTGACCTTCACCTGCAACTCCAAACATTACTTCTTGATCTTTTTTTTTTTTTTTTATTTTACTTTAAATAACACCACAGGTGTTACTGCACATGAGTGGCCTGCATTAACAGCCAGCGGGAAGCTCGTGAAATGTCACACTGCCTCCTCTCTACCCACTAACCACCAATGAAACCTAGGACAACAAATGATTACCGTTGGGGCTAGCTTCTCTCAATAACCTCCCCAGTAGCCATTCCACACTCGCTTCTCACACTCAAGCTGCACCATGACTCAAACAGCACCAACAAACAGAAAACCCCTCAACCACCAATGAACAACAAGAAACAATGACCACAGCAAAAGAAAACAGCAGGTAAATATTATTTATGTTTAATGGCAAGAAGGGTTTACCAAATCTCACTCTCACTTTGCAACATTCATCACACACACCCACACACACCACTATACAATGAGGGTCTAACCAACTTACTTTCTTTCCCCATCCACCAACGAACGAAAGGCAATCATTGCAACAATTCCCCCAGATGACCCCCCCCCAAACATTATAAAGCTGCCACTAAGGGTCCCTACACAGCCAGAAAACTTTCAACATATGCAACCCTCACACCACCATAACATGAAGCTGTAACCATCTTACTCTGTCTCTCTCTCTCTTTTTTTATATTTTCTCCTCATTTCTACCCTACCTACCCCCCTCTGCCCCACCACCCCAACACCACAGAGTCCCCAGACTACCCCCTAGAGAGAGAAAAAAATATATTATATATATCTAATACGTCCTCCTGACTTCTCCTTATAAACCGGGAAATTGTACTCACCTTACCATCTTTGTAACCACCCAAGGCCTACCTTACTCCCAACTCAGGTCATCTGGGATGTGATCCTGCTTCACAACAAAATCACACCAAATGTGACTCCCAACAACCAAATCACACCTCAAAAGCCTTCAAGACCCACCCCCTGCCTTACCTCACTTCCTCTCTTAGTCTCCAACCTGCTTAACTCTTTTGTGCCTACTCCCATCAAAACTTTCTTAACTACTCAACTTACCTGATTCTTCCCCTTAATTCCCAGCTCCCCCACCCTCCATTAAAGATGTCCTGTGATAACTTTGTGTGTTCCAAACTTCATTTAAAGACAAAAAGATTTCAGTATCTCAGTGATGTCCCCTTATCCAGAGACCAAGTACTCTCAGAGTTATAACTATATGTAAGTAGCAGGGGTGTGGAGCATGCAGCCCCGCCCCCCATGTTCAGGGTACAGATTGCAAAGCCTTCCCCTGCAAAAATTCTGTGTATCATGGGGAATCACACTGACAAATTGCTAAATATATATGCTACTCTGTGAATCTGAGAAGAAATTAAAGTTGTTTTCATGGCACTCAGCTGTTAGGTATCACAAGATCCTTAACTACAATTGTATCTGAGAATGAAAAAGAGAGATGAGTGGGCTGTCTTAACATAGAGACACAATGTGGTAATGATGCAGAAAAACCTTAGCTGAGGATCTTATCAGTCTTGTTAAAACTGTGGATGATTTCAGTCTTAATGTTTCAGTGTGCACAATCCTCCTTTCTACAGGCAGTGGCTAATTATAATAAGGGTGGAACAGATAGCTGACAGTGGCCCACAGCTCAGGTTGCCTGTGGCCAGCAAACAAAACAATTTGAAACAATTAAAACTCATTCTTGCCTACAGACCAACTTCAACTTGAACAGTAAGAATCTCTATTCCATGGACCAATGTTCAGGGTCAGAAAGTAGCAGTAGGTTCCATCCTACCCCACAATATAAGCCAATAGCTGTACAGGAAGTAGCAGAAAGAACTAAAAGTAGTGGCAGGAAGTGCTAGTAAGTGAGCAGGAAGTGCATGAATGAGCAGACAGGTAATGATTTGATTCCATGTCTGAGGAGCGGCTCACACTACAAATGAAAGTGCAAATGTGTGTACAGTGTGTGTGTGTGTGTGTGTGTGTGTGTGTGTGTGTGTGTGTGTGTGTGTGTGTGTCTGTGTGTGAGCGTGCATGTTGTGAGCGTGTGTGTGTGTGTGTGTGTGTGTGCGTGTGTATGTGTGTGCACGCAAGTAGAAAGAACCAAAGTCACACAGTATGCAAATGCTAGCAGGAAAAAACAAAGTCACGAATTCAAATGCAAGTAGAACCAGTCATACAGTAGACAAAAAGCAAGTTGACGGACTCAAGCCTTGCATCTTTCCCTACAAGAAGTAGCTAATTAGAATGGATAGATTCATACTAGGAGCACTTTTGGTTAAGTGACTTGCACAGAATCACACAGTGGGCAAATGGAGGCAGAAAGAATCAAACCCTGCATATTTAACTACAACAAGCAGCTCATTAAGAGCTTAGAGCCTCACTCCTCTGCATTAAATGCCAGGCATTTACACACGTCTTCATTTTCTGATAAATCAGTGAAGTTTAAAAGTTAAGGATGTTTCAGTCAGTCAGCAAAGCAAGCCATTAAGAGTTTCTTAGTTTTTCTCATTAACAAAATGCCTGCTGATGCAAAACCCATTTCTGTTAACTTTTTTTAGTGAATAAGAGTAGTCTACCTCTAATAAATCTCCAATTTTACAGAACAGCTCTGATTTTTGTCTCATATTTAAATCCCCTTGTTAACTTTTTTTTCTGGTAAATCAATAAGGATTATTGTCCATCAATAAAACTACTCATTACAGCTTCAGATTTTTTATTGTTCAGAAAACAACAAGTATTGTTATTTTAATGCTTTAAGTAGTTTGGATTTGTCTGCATATTTATGCAGTGCTTCCTGTAGTCAGAAGTAAAGGGTTTGAATCCTTTCTCGCTTCATCACATTTTAATGTCAATATTTTATGAATACATTTTCAATTTAGCCTGTTTTTGCAGGGTTTTAGGAGTGAAACACATTGTATTTGGGTGACAACATTTTGTCTACCACTTAATGCAGATGAGTAAGGCTATGCTCTGTTAAACAGCTGCTTCCTGTGGTACAGGGTTTTAGGAGTGAAACACATTGTATTTGGGCGACAACATTTTGTCTACCACTTAATGCAGATGAGTAAGGCTATGCTCTGTTAAACAGCTGCTTCCTGTGGTACAGGGTTTTAGGTGTGAAACACATTGTATTTGGGCGACAACATTTTGTCTATCACTTAATGCAGATGAGTAAGGCTATGCTCTGTTAAACAGCTGCTTCCTGTGGTACAGGGTTTTAGGAGAGAAACACATTGTATTTGGGCGACAACATTTTGTCTACCACTTAATGCAGATGAGTAAGGCTATGCTCTGTTAAACAGCTGCTTCCTGTGGTACAGGGTTTTAGGAGTGAAACACATTGTATTTGGGCGACAACATTTTGTCTAGCACTTAATGCAGATGAGTAAGGCTATGCTCTGTTAAACAGCTGCTTCCTGTGGTACAGGGTTTTAGGAGTGAAACACATTGTATTTGGGCGACAACATTTTGTCTACCACTTAATGCAGATGAGTAAGGCTGTGCTCTGTTAAACAGCTGCTTCCTGTGGTACAGGGTTTTAGGAGTGAAACACATTGTATTTGGGCGACAACATTTTGTCTACCACTTAATGCAGATGAGTAAGGCTATGCTCTGTTAAACAGCTGCTTCCTGTGGTACAGGGTTTTAGGAGTGAAACACATTGTATTTGGGCGACATTTTGTCTAGCACTTAATGCAGATGAGTAAGGCTATGCTCTGTTAAACAGCTGCTTCCTGTGGTACAGGGTTTTAGGAGTGAAACACATTGTATTTGGGTGACATTTTGTCTAGCACTTAATGCAGATGAGTAAGGCTATGCTCTGTTAAACAGCTGCTTCCTGTGGTACAGGGTTTTAGGAGTGAAACACATTGTATTTGGGCGACATTTTGTCTAGCACTTAATGCAGATGAGTAAGGCTATGCTCTGTTAAACAGCTGCTTCCTGTGGTACAGGGTTTTAGGAGTGAAACACATTGTATTTGGGTGACATTTTGTCTAGCACTTAATGCAGATGAGTAAGGCTATGCTCTGTTAAACAGCTGCTTCCTGTGGTACAGGGTTTTAGGAGTGAAACACATTGTATTTGGGCGACATTTTGTCTAGCACTTAATGCAGATGAGTAAGGCTATGCTCTGTTAAACAGCTGCTTCCTGTGGTACAGGGTTTTAGGAGTGAAACACATTGTATTTGGGCGACATTTTGTCTACCACTTAATGCAGATGAGTAAGGCTATGCTCTGTTAAACAGCTGCTTCCTGTGGTACAGGGTTTTAGGAGTGAAACACATTGTATTTGGGCGACATTTTGTCTAGCACTTAATGCAGATGAGTAAGGCTATGCTCTGTTAAACAGCTGCTTCCTGTGGTACAGGGTTTTAGGAGTGAAACACATTGTATTTGGGCGACATTTTGTCTAGCACTTAATGCAGATGAGTAAGGCTATGCTCTGTTAAACAGCTGCTTCCTGTGGTACAGGGTTTTAGGAGTGAAACACATTGTATTTGGGCGACATTTTGTCTAGCACTTAATGCAGATGAGTAAGGCTATGCTCTGTTAAACAGCTGCTTCCTGTGGTACAGGGTTTTAGGAGTGAAACACATTGTATTTGGGCGACATTTTGTCTACCACTTAATGCAGATGAGTAAGGCTATGCTCTGTTAAACAGCTGCTTCCTGTGGTACAGGGTTTTAGGAGTGAAACACATTGTATTTGGGCGACATTTTGTCTAGCACTTAATGCAGATGAGTAAGGCTATGCTCTGTTAAACAGCTGCTTCCTGTGGTACAGGGTTTTAGGAGTGAAACACATTGTATTTGGGCGACATTTTGTCTAGCACTTAATGCAGATGAGTAAGGCTGTGCTCTGTTAAACAGCTGCTTCCTGTGGTACAGGGTTTTAGGAGTGAAACACATTGTATTTGGGCGACATTTTGTCTAGCACTTAATGCAGATGAGTAAGGCTGTGCTCTGTTAAACAGCTGCTTCCTGTGGTACAGGGTTTTAGGAGTGAAACACATTGTATTTGGGCGACATTTTGTCTAGCACTTAATGCAGATGAGTAAGGCTGTGCTCTGTTAAACAGCTGCTTCCTGTGGTACAGGGTTTTAGGAGTGAAACACATTGTATTTGGGAGACATTTTGTCTAGCACTTAATGCAGATGAGTAAGGCTATGCTCTGTTAAACAGCTGCTTCCTGTGGTACAGGGTTTTAGGAGTGAAACACATTGTATTTGGGTGACATTTTGTCTACCACTTAATGCAGATGAGTAAGGCTATGCTCTGTTAAACAGCTGCTTCCTGTGGTACAGGGTTTTAGGAGTGAAACACATTGTATTTGGGCGACATTTTGTCTAGCACTTAATGCAGATGAGTAAGGCTGTGCTCTGTTAAACAGCTGCTTCCTGTGGTACAGGGTTTTAGGAGTGAAACACATTGTATTTGGGCGACATTTTGTCTACCACTTAATGCAGATGAGTAAGGCTATGCTCTGTTAAACAGCTGCTTCCTGTGGTACAGGGTTTTAGGAGTGAAACACATTGTATTTGGGCGACATTTTGTCTAGCACTTAATGCAGATGAGTAAGGCTATGCTCTGTTAAACAGCTGCTTCCTGTGGTACAGGGTTTTAGGAGTGAAACACATTGTATTTGGGCGACATTTTGTCTAGCACTTAATGCAGATGAGTAAGGCTGTGCTCTGTTAAACAGCTGCTTCCTGTGGTACAGGGTTTTAGGAGTGAAACACATTGTATTTGGGCGACATTTTGTCTAGCACTTAATGCAGATGAGTAAGGCTGTGCTCTGTTAAACAGCTGCTTCCTGTGGTACAGGGTTTTAGGAGTGAAACACATTGTATTTGGGCGACATTTTGTCTAGCACTTAATGCAGATGAGTAAGGCTATGCTCTGTTAAACAGCTGCTTCCTGTGGTACAGGGTTTTAGGAGTGAAACACATTGTATTTGGGCGACATTTTGTCTAGCACTTAATGCAGATGAGTAAGGCTATGCTCTGTTAAACAGCTGCTTCCTGTGGTACAGGGTTTTAGGAGTGAAACACATTGTATTTGGGCGACATTTTGTCTAGCACTTAATGCAGATGAGTAAGGCTGTGCTCTGTTAAACAGCTGCTTCCTGTGGTACAGGGTTTTAGGAGTGAAACACATTGTATTTGGGTGACATTTTGTCTAGCACTTAATGCAGATGAGTAAGGCTGTGCTCTGTTAAACAGCTGCTTCCTGTGGTACAGGGTTTTAGGAGTGAAACACATTGTATTTGGGCGACATTTTGTCTAGCACTTAATGCAGATGAGTAAGGCTGTGCTCTGTTAAACAGCTGCTTCCTGTGGTACAGGGTTTTAGGAGTGAAACACATTGTATTTGGGTGACATTTTGTCTAGCACTTAATGCAGATGAGTAAGGCTATGCTCTGTTAAACAGCTGCTTCCTGTGGTACAGGGTTTTAGGAGTGAAACACATTGTATTTGGGTGACATTTTGTCTAGCACTTAATGCAGATGAGTAAGGCTATGCTCTGTTAAACAGCTGCTTCCTGTGGTACAGGGTTTTAGGAGTGAAACACATTGTATTTGGGCGACATTTTGTCTAGCACTTAATGCAGATGAGTAAGGCTATGCTCTGTTAAACAGCTGCTTCCTGTGGTACAGGGTTTTAGGAGTGAAACACATTGTATTTGGGCGACATTTTGTCTAGCACTTAATGCAGATGAGTAAGGCTATGCTCTGTTAAACAGCTGCTTCCTGTGGTACAGGGTTTTAGGAGTGAAACACATTGTATTTGGGCGACATTTTGTCTAGCACTTAATGCAGATGAGTAAGGCTATGCTCTGTTAAACAGCTGCTTCCTGTGGTACAGGGTTTTAGGAGTGAAACACATTGTATTTGGGCGACATTTTGTCTAGCACTTAATGCAGATGAGTAAGGCTGTGCTCTGTTAAACAGCTGCTTCCTGTGGTACAGGGTTTTAGGAGTGAAACACATTGTATTTGGGTGACATTTTGTCTAGCACTTAATGCAGATGAGTAAGGCTGTGCTCTGTTAAACAGCTGCTTCCTGTGGTACAGGGTTTTAGGAGTGAAACACATTGTATTTGGGCGACATTTTGTCTAGCACTTAATGCAGATGAGTAAGGCTGTGCTCTGTTAAACAGCTGCTTCCTGTGGTACAGGGTTTTAGGAGTGAAACACATTGTATTTGGGTGACATTTTGTCTAGCACTTAATGCAGATGAGTAAGGCTGTGCTCTGTTAAACAGCTGCTTCCTGTGGTACAGGGTTTTAGGAGTGAAACACATTGTATTTGGGTGACATTTTGTCTAGCACTTAATGCAGATGAGTAAGGCTATGCTCTGTTAAACAGCTGCTTCCTGTGGTACAGGGTTTTAGGAGTGAAACACATTGTATTTGGGTGACATTTTGTCTAGCACTTAATGCAGATGAGTAAGGCTATGCTCTGTTAAACAGCTGCTTCCTGTGGTACAGGGTTTTAGGAGTGAAACACATTGTATTTGGGCGACATTTTGTCTAGCACTTAATGCAGATGAGTAAGGCTATGCTCTGTTAAACAGCTGCTTCCTGTGGTACAGGGTTTTAGGAGTGAAACACATTGTATTTGGGCGACATTTTGTCTAGCACTTAATGCAGATGAGTAAGGCTGTGCTCTGTTAAACAGCTGCTTCCTGTGGTACAGGGTTTTAGGAGTGAAACACATTGTATTTGGGCGACATTTTGTCTAGCACTTAATGCAGATGAGTAAGGCTGTGCTCTGTTAAACAGCTGCTTCCTGTGGTACAGGGTTTTAGGAGTGAAACACATTGTATTTGGGTGACATTTTGTCTAGCACTTAATGCAGATGAGTAAGGCTATGCTCTGTTAAACAGCTGCTTCCTGTGGTACAGGGTTTTAGGAGTGAAACACATTGTATTTGGGCGACATTTTGTCTAGCACTTAATGCAGATGAGTAAGGCTGTGCTCTGTTAAACAGCTGCTTCCTGTGGTACAGGGTTTTAGGAGTGAAACACATTGTATTTGGGCGACATTTTGTCTAGCACTTAATGCAGATGAGTAAGGCTATGCTCTGTTAAACAGCTGCTTCCTGTGGTACAGGGTTTTAGGAGTGAAACACATTGTATTTGGGTGACATTTTGTCTAGCACTTAATGCAGATGAGTAAGGCTATGCTCTGTTAAACAGCTGCTTCCTGTGGTACAGGGTTTTAGGAGTGAAACACATTGTATTTGGGTGACATTTTGTCTAGCACTTAATGCAGATGAGTAAGGCTGTGCTCTGTTAAACAGCTGCTTCCTGTGGTACAGGGTTTTAGGAGTGAAACACATTGTATTTGGGCGACATTTTGTCTAGCACTTAATGCAGATGAGTAAGGCTATGCTCTGTTAAACAGCTGCTTCCTGTGGTACAGGGTTTTAGGAGTGAAACACATTGTATTTGGGCGACATTTTGTCTAGCACTTAATGCAGATGAGTAAGGCTATGCTCTGTTAAACAGCTGCTTCCTGTGGTACAGGGTTTTAGGAGTGAAACACATTGTATTTGGGCGACATTTTGTCTAGCACTTAATGCAGATGAGTAAGGCTGTGCTCTGTTAAACAGCTGCTTCCTGTGGTACAGGGTTTTAGGAGTGAAACACATTGTATTTGGGTGACATTTTGTCTAGCACTTAATGCAGATGAGTAAGGCTGTGCTCTGTTAAACAGCTGCTTCCTGTGGTACAGGGTTTTAGGAGTGAAACACATTGTATTTGGGCGACATTTTGTCTAGCACTTAATGCAGATGAGTAAGGCTATGCTCTGTTAAACAGCTGCTTCCTGTGGTACAGGGTTTTAGGAGTGAAACACATTGTATTTGGGCGACATTTTGTCTAGCACTTAATGCAGATGAGTAAGGCTGTGCTCTGTTAAACAGCTGCTTCCTGTGGTACAGGGTTTTAGGAGTGAAACACATTGTATTTGGGTGACATTTTGTCTAGCACTTAATGCAGATGAGTAAGGCTGTGCTCTGTTAAACAGCTGCTTCCTGTGGTGCAGGGTTTCATCACCTCAGTCTTTGTTTGCTTTCTGTGTGACTCGGCCAATTCACTTCATCTGTACTTCATCAGGCTGCTCCTGAAAAGGGACACTTGTGCCCAGTAGGCTGTCCCAGGTTGTTAGCAAATGTACTATACACTTGTCTTCTGAATTCCTGCACCCTTCACACAGCTAATTAACTGCTAATTAGTACTACACTATATGCTATTTGATTATGAATCTCAGCACATCTCTTATAGTTTAGTGGATTGCCAGCTGCATTTTCACTCTATATGAGTTACAAAAAAAAGAAGTGTTTACTGCTCCTCATGTTAGGTCTGTTTTCAATGTGAGAGTGTTCTGTTTTTTTCAGAAAATGACTGTAAAATCTGAAATAAAAGTTTCAAATGAAATACAAATCTATGTGATCATTTTAAATGTAAAGAAGAAAATAGAATGTGCCTACTGACAGGTCTCAACAGTGTTTTCCCGGTAATTGGGGAGATAGAGCCAAGTCATGGAACGTTACAATGACTGACAGGGGCTTCGTTCATTACCCTGCATAGGACCACAAAGCTGTCTGCTTTGAATTAAAAATCAACTTAGCAACCCCAGCAACAGTTATTTATTTACCTATTTATTTATTTTACATTTGTTTCCCTAGAGAATCTGACTGGGCAAGTTGCCCATTTTCAGCGGAGGTTTGGGGAGAAAAGCATCCTGGAATAGTTAGGAACTATTCCAAAGCAAACTACATCATATTATGCAAAAGTTTGTCAAAATTCAATCGCCTCCCAACCCCGAATTCACAGCAGCCTATGCGAAATTGTTCACAGATCCTCTGAATAACTATGTAAATGGTCGTAAAGAAGCTGCTGTTCCTACTAGAAGTAGGCCCAAAATAAAATCTAAAACAAACAACACTGGGGGGAGTCCTAACCTTAATAGGCTATATAATAAAAGGAAAAGCTCATGGCTAAAATCAGGAAAAGCAACTCCCATAATGTTTAATATGCAAATCCATGGAATGCAATATAATGGAAATGATCAACAAAGACATAGGCAACCTTCAGACATTGGACCCAACCCAGTTTGGCTTTGTCAAAGGAAGGTCATGCCTACTAAGCCCGGTGGGCTTCTTGAAAAGGTTACTAAGGCAATGATGAGTGGAGACAGTGCATACCTCTTACCAGGACCTGGCTAAGTTGTTATATAATACTCCACATTAGTATAGCTGAGAAATTTGCCAAATTCATCATAAAAACCTTCATAATCCAGAGTGTCAGCTGACTTAGGCACAGAACCCAGGAAGTCAGGATTGGAGATACTACCTTCACTAAGTGACCAATCACTAACGGGCTACCTCAAGACTCCATGCTGGGACTGCTCCTATTTGTCATCTACTTAATGGAGGTAAAAGCTAATGTCAAGGGACTTTGGCTGACAAAGTACACAGTTGACTGCAAACTGGGAGCTATCACAGTTTCCCTACATGACACAAACATTTTACAAGAGGGCCTAACATAGACGACTGAATGGTCACTGACCAAAACTCAAGGCCAAGAATTGCATTATAGTACCTTTTGGTAAAACTGCCACCACACCTAATTACTCCATCGATAAGACACCCCGAAGAGTTGACCCAGTAGGGAGCTGGGAACATATGTAGACAGTAATCTGGCCTTTGACCAACATGTGACCAAGGTGGTAAGAAAATCATTCTATGTCACCCAACATATAAGTAAAGGCATGGCATCCAGGTCCAATGAAGTTATAGTTCCACTTTATTTGTCCCTTATCAGACCCATCATTTAGTATAATGCTCCATTCGGCATGTACCTGACCAGACATATGCAACAGTTGGAACACCCACAAAGGTTCCTTACCAGAAGAATCCATGGTATGAGCACATTGTCCTTTGTGGATCACCTTAAAGTTCTGTCCGTATAGTCTGTTTCCTACAGGTTACTGAGAGGTGATCTATGCCTAGCATATACGATTCAGTTCTGGTGGACCTTTTGCACATTTGCAAATGAACAACATTAGAACCACTAGAGCCAAGGATTTAAATTTTGCTTGTGACATAAATAAGACATGTTGATAAGACAGATATATGTCTCAGAGGATCCCCATGCTCTGGAGAAGGTTACCCCATCCATGTCCATCCCTAACCCTTTTAATTTTACAACATTTGACCAGGAATGTCGACCAGGTTCCCCAGAGCTAGGTTTTTTTTTCAGTGGAGGGGAGAAATGCTCCAGATGCATGCCTTGGAATGGAAGATGATCTGAAACCCCTTAAGAGGGAACACCACGGAGAACAACATGCAAACATGCAAACCACACAGAAGGCACCCCCCACGAGAATCGAAGAAAGAACTGCTGTGAGTGAGGCGACAACTTTAACCGCTGCACCACTGTGCTGCCCTCTTAACCCTACTTAAGTGTAACCTTGACCAATGCATGCAAAATCAGAAATTCACCCCATCTCTGGCCCTCATTTCTCTGATAGACAGAGGCAAGCAGCAATGCCCAAGCTAACATAATCCACCCCTCCACATAACATCTAGAAACTTCCTAGCTAACATACCCCCTCCTAATAAATGGGACACAACTGGGTTGGATTGTAGAACTATGTTTATAAAGGCCCTTGTGGTCATGAGCCTAGTATATACCTATTAGCCTATGAACCTATGAGCTCATACATGAACTTACTGGAGGCCCTAAGTATTCAACCCAATATCATAGTTATGGGTGACTTCAACTCCCCTCTATAAACTGGGATACTTATATAGCCTAAAACTTAAATGCCCAGAGATTCTTGGGCTTTATAAACAAAAACATCTTGGACCAGATAGTCCATACACCCATGAGGGGTGCAAAATACTCATTCTGGTACTCCCAACCATGGGAGAACACTGTAACCCCCCCCCCCCCTCTGGTAAGGTCAGACCACAAAGCTGTCTCCTTCATAATAAAAATCAATTCTGTGACTCCGGCTAACCCAGTAATATCTAAAGCAAACTTCCTACTACTAAGTTATAACCTGTCAAGCCACCCCAAACCCTGAGAAAGCAGCTGCCTATGCAGAACTGTTCAGATAAACCCTGCACCATCATATCAATAAATGCATAAAGATAGCTGTGTCTACCAGAAATAAGACCACTGAAATAAAAGGCAGCTCATAAACCATAAAAAATAATAAAAAATCCAGGCCACAAATGCAGGTGCAAAATCCTTTATAAATCTACAAAAAAAACACAGATGAGCGCTTTCGTCTGATCACAAGACTTCTTCAGATGTCTTGCGATCAGACGAAAGCACTCATCTGTGTTTTTTTGTGGATTTATAAAGGATTTTGCACCTGCGTTTGTGGCCGGGATTTTTTTATTATTTTTTATGGTCTACCAGAAATAAGCCTAGAACTAACTCAAGAAATGAACCTCCCTGGTGGAATCCAAACATAAAAAGATTTTACAACAAAAGAAAAAAGTCATAGCTAAGATTAGGAAGTGCCACGCCCAGCATGATAAAAACATTCTCATTAATCTAAACAAACAACTAAGAGAGTAAATTAAGATTACTAAAGCCATATTTGAAGTAAAGCTGGCCTTCTAGGCTAAGGATAACCATAAAAATGCTTTAGCTATGTTCAAAATCTCAAAGGCAGCACACAGCAGTGTGCAGAACTAATTGTAAATGGATCTACCTATACAGAGTAGGACAATATAGCAAATCTGCTGACTGACAAATACAGCTCCAGTTTTACTCCCTCTCTTCCCCAATCGACCCAAGCCTGCCCAGGAAATATCATCAACAAACCCATCCAACTACCACTAGGGTTCAGGTCACAGATGATCTCTCTCAAAGACCAAAAACACTGCATCAATTGGCCCCAATAATATTGTAGGGTGCCTTCTAAATAACCTGAAACTTGACCTATCAGAACTGCTGAAGTTACAGTTTAAGCAAAACCTCCAGATAGGCTTTGTGCCATATGAATGGAGAACTGCAAAGGTTATTGCTCTGCATATGGGCGGGCCATCAATGGACCCCAGGAACTACAGACTCATAAGTCAGATTAGTCTCATAAGCAAAGCCACAGAAAGAATTATTATGGAAATGATCAATAAGGACAAAGAACGCCTTCAAACACTGGATTCAATCCAGTTTGGTTTCATCAAGGGAACTCATGCCTACTCAACCAGGTGGACTTCTTTGATTAGGTCACCAATGCATCAGATGAGGGTGAAATGGTGCATACTGGCTACCATGACCTGGCTAAGGCATTTGATACAATGTCCCACATGGGCATTGTAAACAAACCCATGGATATAGGCATAAACCACTATGTTACACACTGGATAACCAGCTTGTTCTCAGATAGGACCTAGGAAATTAGGGCACAGAAGACCAGTTCCACAAAGAGGCCAGTCACTAGTGAGGTCCCTCAGGGATCAGTGCTGGGTCCACATCTTTTTGGCATCTACTTCTTGGATATCAAGTTCAATGTCATGGGCCAGCCTTTGGCTGACCAAGTTTGCAAATGATTGCAAACTAGGAGCAGCCATAGAATCTCCCCAAGACATTAACAACATGCTCGTAGGACTAACACAAACAAATGACTGGTGCCAAAGCACAACTTAAAACTCAATGCCAAGAAATGTATAATAGGACCCTTTGGGAAATCAGCCAACCTAGGAAATTACATCATTGATAACATACCCCTAAGAGTAAAATCAGTAGTCAGGTATTTGGGTATGTATGTAGATAGGAACATGGCTTTCAACCAATATGTGTTCAAGGTAGTAATGAAATCATTCTATGTTGCACAACTTATAAGCAAGAGCATGGTATCAAGACCAAAGGAAGCCATCATTCCACTGTATTCAGATTCCATTACGGCCATCACTGAGTACAATTCCCCCTGTGGACTGTACCTGACCAGGCACAGGCAATAACTGGAACATCCACAGAGGTTCCTCACAATAAGAATACAGGGCATAAACAGCATGTGCTGTGCAGACTGCCTGAAAGCCCTATCTCTATACTCCATTTCCTACAGACTGTTTAGAGGGGTATCTATGCTTGACATACAAGGCATCTTTGGATTCCACTCTGAGGGACCTTTAGCATATCCACAAAACAAATAGCATCAGAATTACTTAATCTAGAGATTTAAAATTTGCTTGAAACATAAATAGAACACACTGTAGGGACAGATATGTGTCTCAGTGAATCCCCCCTTCTCTGAAGCAGGCTTCCCATACCTGCAAAGCAGAGCTCTTCCCTAACCCTATTCAAAAACCTGGACCAGTGGATAGAAAACTGGAAATACACCGTAGGTCTAGCACCTACATCTCTAATAGACAGAGGCAGCTTGTAAATACACCGTAGGTCTAGCACCTACATCTCTAATAGACAGAGGCAGCTTGTAAATACACCTTAGGTCTAGCACCTACATCTCTAATAGACAGAGGCAGCTTGTAAATACACCTTAGGTCTAGCACCTACATCTCTAATAGACAGAGGCAGCTTGTAAATACACCTTAGGTCTAGCACCTACATCTCTAATAGACAGAGGCAGCTTTTAAATATACCGTAGGTCGAGCACCTACATCTCTAATAGACAGAGGCAGAAATACACCTTAGGTCTAGCACCTACATCTCTAATAGACAGAGGCAGCTTGTAAATCGTGCCTTAGCTTACACCTGCCCCTTAAAATAACCTCTAAGGCACATAAACTTGCAGGATACAATTGGGATGCTTGGCTAAGCTTATAAAGGCCCCAGTGGTCATTAGCTTAGTGTACGAACCTAAGAACCTATAAACAATGTATAATTGCTGGGTTTGGAGGATATCTCTAGATAAAAATGACTGATGGCTAAGTTGATAAAGTTAAAAAGTTATTATTCTGTCTTTGCAGGACTAATGCATATTTGTGTAAAGCAAATTGGAATATTTTACTGTGGCTATTTTTATCAAAGTCAGACACGTGTAGATAATCAATAAAGTGTCCTTAATTGATGAGTGTGGATATTAGTGGACAATAATGACAGCAGTTTGACTGGCCTTTTATGGTTGAAATGATCTGAAACTGATACTTTTGTCATTATTGGGTAATATATTTTGTTTCACTGCTTACTGGAAAAAATTTTCAAAATCAAAAATTTAAAACACACTCCAGAAATGTTGCTTTATTAAACAATAAATATAATTTAAAACAATAAGAAGGGTGAATCTAAAAGACTACAAACATTTATCTTATTTATTTTATTTTATTTTACATTTGTTTACCGGGCTAGTCTAGCTGGATACATGTCCATTTGAAGAAGGTACAGATAACATAATAGATGCTAAGACAATAAAAATTACTATAGGCTTTACATATATTTGAAATAGAGATAAAAATAAAACAATTGGCTATACATGTAGTTGAAATAGAGAATAAAAATACAACAATTGGCTTTACACACTATATAAAACAGGCACAGAACTTAAGTAAATAATCTCACATGCTTCAATTGCAATTGTCGTCCTAGAGGGAAGTGGTGGAATTCTGGGGTGGTACAGGCCTGGACTTTGTTAGTCAGGTTTGGTACAGGGGCACAGCCAGTGTGACTTGAGGAATTCTTTGAGGTGTTTTTGAATTGGTTGAGTGAGGTAATAATTCTTAGGCTGGTTGGGAGGGAATTCCAAAGCCTACCAATGGAGTTGGTGTAGAGAGCATCACGGACAGTTTTAGAAGATCTGAGGCAGGTTAGGTTGGAGTAGGGGTAAGTATTTTATTAAGTGAGGGGTGTTGTCTGGTTGGTTAATTATCTTAAATGCCTCAGTGAGTTGGTTGATTTTGAGAATATTGGGCAATTCTAACCATTCAAGTGCCTTTAGATTTAGGCAGTGGTGGGTTCGATAAGGCCGCCCCTGTTATGAATCTGGCTATATGGTTATAAGCTGTAGAAAGTTTATTTAGCTCAGTCTTGTTGAGGAATGAAAATATTGGGGAGGCATAAAGGAGGGTTGAAAGGAGATGGAGCTATAGTTAGTTTGGTGTGTGGGGTTAGGAAGTTATTTATTCTGTACATGGAGCCTAGTTTCTTATTGACAGAGTTAATGGTTAAGCTGATGTGTATGTCAAATTTGAGCTTATGGTCGATGGTCACACCAAGTAGTTTGGTGTGGGAGACAGGCTCTATGATGGTTCCATTGGTAGAGATCGAAAGTAGGGTTGTTGGCGTTTGGAGGTTCTTGATGGATGCAGAGGGAAAAAATAGCAGTAACTTGGTTTTAGTAGGATTTAGTAAGAGTTTTAAATCTGAGAACCATTTTTCAACTATAGTAAAGCACTGCTGGGTTGAAACTTGGAGTTTGGTGAGGAGATGTCTGAGCAGATCAGGGTGGAGTCATCTGCATATTGAATACAAGAGGTTCTAGGGATGACTGAGTGAAGATCATTTATAAAGACAGAGAAGAGAAGGGGACCAAGTATAGAGCCTTGGGGAACACCGATGTTATTTGGGAGTAGATCGGATAGCTTGTTTTGCCATTGCTTGTTTTCTACCAGTGAGGTAAGCATTGAACCAGCTGATAGCGAGGTTACTAAGATGTAGTGTTTTCAAGGTGTGGAGCAGGAGTTGGTGATTGACCATATCAAGGCTTTGACAAGTCAAGAAAGAGAGCGGAGGATATTAATTTGTTAGAGAAGGGCAGTGGTTGTGCTATGATGGGGGCGAAAACCATGCTGGGTGTGGGACAATAGACTATTTAGGGTGAGGTAGTTTATGAGCTGTTTATGAACACACGTTCCATAATTTTGGCTAGTGGAGACAGTATAGCAATGGGTCTGTAGTTAGATGTGTCTGTAGAGGTCCCACCTTTGTGAAGAGGGATGATATAGGAAATTTTCCAAATAGAGGGAATGGTAGCTTCAGCTATGGTTCTGTTAATCAAGATTTATATGGGGTATGCTATGGCATCTGATGCAATTTGTAAGTAGTCTGCTGGGAGTTGGTCCGCCAGGGTGGTTGGTTTGAGCTTTTCAGAAGGTGGATATTGGCTGTAAGTTAAAGGAGGGTGGTCTTGGTCATTAGTTAGGGTTGCTGGTGGGGGTAGAGGAAAGTTGACTGGCTAGTGATTGAATAGTCTCGGTAAAAAAGAGTTAAAGGTGTTGGCTATTACTTCTGGATGTTTGGTGGATTTGCCAGGATGGAGGAGATTATTGAATCCAGCCCAAAATTTCTTTGGGTTATGCTGATGTTTATCCTGGAGGTGACAGAAATAGTGTTTTTATCTGTAGTAATGGCAGTTTTAGTTGAGTTTCTAAGCTGTTGAAACTTAATGCGATCTAGGGAGATTTGGTAGCTCTCCATTTGTTCCAGGCTTGGTCCTGAAGTTTAATTTTAGTTTTGGTGTCTCCTGTTAACCAAGGTGCAATAGGTACCTTGGTTCTGATAAGTCAAGTATCTTAAGGAAAGTGTCGTTAAAATAAGAGAAAGTTTTTAGGATGGACCAATTACAAGATTTGAGTTCTGCAAGAAATTGGTTAGGGACAAATTTCTTGTTGTTTCTAATTAGTCTGGTTGGGGAGGTTAGTAGGTGGGCATTTGAGTTTTCTGATATAAGTAATAAGGTGGTCACTAAGGTCGTTGGGAAGGGTCCCGGTGGTATAGTTGTTTTTACCCTTGTTGGTAAGAATCCAGTCAATAATACTCTCTTTGTTGAGTGTTTCCTATTCTAGTGGGAGATAGAATATTTTGGATGCACCCATATCGGTTGATAGGGAGGGCTTTTATGTGTTTGGAGTAGAGGGACCAGTCAATGTTGAAGTCTCCTAGTATTATGGTTTCTTGAGGGAAATTAGTGGCTAACCAGCTGAGGGTTTGCTCTAGGTTTTCTAAGTTCTTTCCTGGTGGTATATAGATTACTACAAGGTTAATGCTTTTGACTGTTTAAGCATAGTTTTAGGGCAATCAGTTCTAGGTTGAGACCTTAGGGGTTGGAGTGGATTCCTTATGACGTTCAGTGAATTTTTAAATATAACAGCTGTTCCCCACCCTTTTAGTTAACCGTCAGCCCTAAGAATATTATACCCGGTGGGATAATTTCTTCATCCTTGGTGCTTGGTTTAAGCCATGTTTCCGATAGGCACATAATGTCAGGAGTGGGTAGCTAGCAACGCATGTAAGTTGTGAACTTTGTTATTAATGCTTCCTATATTGAGGTGAAATATAAGGAGAGAGCCAGCAGAACTTCGTTAGAGGGTATAGAGCTTCGGGTGGTGCTAGGGCCTGGGTTGGGGTGGATATCGCCATCTTTAGTGATACAAACTTTCAGGTGGTCTAGTAGTCTTTGGAGCTTAAATAGTAATTTTAGATTGGTTTTAGTTGTGGTTTTCTTGGGGTGGTAGAGGGTGGGATGGACTATATTTGAGCCTAGGGTATTGGTAGAGTAAAGTGAGGGAGAGATAAGATTGGAGGGATAGTTTGAATGAGAGGAGGTTTGTCTTTTGGGGAGGGGAATACCTGAGAGTGTGTGAGTTTCGTATTTAGTTAAAAGATAAGGAATAAGAAGGAGTGGTACTATAAAGGGGATGCTAGAGTATGTATTTTTGGCCATGATATAGTGATAGGACAAGAAGAAATATGTTTAATAGTATAGAGAGTCAGAAATGTGGGAGGGGAAAGTGACAAAGTGGGAGACAGTTGTGGTTGGTGGAATGGAATATGGGATGGGCTAGATGACCTAATAAAAGTAGAGGTAGTGGGGCGGGTGGGATAAGGGGCAGGGTGGGGAGCGGAGCGGAAATGGAAGGTGAGGCTAAGCGGAGCAGGGATTACACCACAAGAACTCAGCAGGGTCCTAAAGTTATCTGGTTTTAGGTGCAGTAGTCAATTTTTAAAAGTAAATGCTTGCCTTTTTCCCTGGATTTACTGTTTGGGAATAAATTTACAGAGGCTGATTTTATGTGAGGTACTGTCTGATTCTGACTAGGAAGTGTGGCTCAAGAATTGTTATTTACCCTAAAACTCTTTGGGTGTTTTACATCTATTATCAGTTAATTTATAGTAGTTGGTAGGTGCATTCGCACTTGGAGGGAGTCCGTAAGCCTGTGTGAGTGGCCAATAGCTTAAAGACAGCCCAAGTCCCAAGGTACACTTACTCCACCACTACGTATAGGAAAAATAAAACCAGAGTTTTACAGGGCAGTCAAAAGAATAAAAAAATGCCCTGTTAATTAAATAGAACACCAGACTCACTAATAAATATTATCGACACCCTATCCAAGGTCTTGACTAAAGCTTCAAAATATGGCAGGGATTAGGTAGCTACATCGATTGAAGAAAGATATTTGCTCGATTTATCTTAACTGAAAATATGATTATTTTTGCATCATTGTTAGAAAAAGCAAGGAAATTGATGCCACATAATTTAAAAGCAAAGACACTTCTTAATGCAAGAAGTCACGATGGGAAGATAGAAAAACCGAGTTCCTGGGGAATTGAGAGCTCCTAGATAAATGCACTGTTATTGAAACAATGTTTGAAAGAGAAGACCACGGCTTTCACAGTTTAGGTTATAATATGTATATTGATATTAGTCACAACAATTTTAGATGAACAATTTAGCCCTTTATTTAAGAAACAGCTGTAGGGATTTGTATACATATGTCATTTCAAAGAACTGCTGTTTGCAACTAGTAGTCCAGGCCTTTTTTCAGTCAGATTTTGATTTATCAATTATTGGAGTTAGTAGGGTGCCTCATTACATTATGGTTCATTGTTGACTGCAACATTAAAATTTTAGAATCCCTGGTTGCAAAGAATTCTGTATCAACTGATAGCTTTAGTGTTATTATGGATGGGTTTAATATTGATCAATTAGCTCCACTGCCTGTAATGGGAGACACCATTTTGGATGTGTCACTCATAAATATATTTCAGAAGACATATATAGTGGTAAATGATCCCCACCTTCTGAATATTAACCACAAGATAACATGCAAATACATATATTAAATTCCAAATAAAAAAAATTACATCTGTAGTCCAGAACACTTTAATTGATAAAAAAAATAATATGTTTTCATGATATTCACTTTAGAAACATTTGCTGTTACATTCTTTCATTAAAGTACTATGGGCCACAGTTGTAGTCATGATAAATTAAACAAAACATCTAACTGCACAGGCCGACCAATAAGCTTACATAATATACAGGCAAAACTGCAGACAGGCCAAGGAAACCTATGAATCAGATCTGGTTTACTAGGCTACAAATATTAAGATTTTTATGTATGTTAAAAAGAGGACAAGAGTGTAAGGACATGGTTATAGCATACATTGTCCTTCTGTCTGGAAAGCAGCCTTTTATATACTATATAGCAAATGGAGCCATTGCAAAGCATTTTAATAAAACAGGTTTTAAAGTTAATATGAATCTGATTTAAAAAACAAAAATGGAAACAGTAGACTGTGGGGTAGTCAGTCAACAACCCACAAGCACAATGCTCTGACTCCAGGATCAGATCTGTTACCAAAAATGGAAAAAAAGACCTTAGGCACATTTTGGCACAATATTGACACATATCTTTAATCTTTGTCTGATGGAGGGAAGGGCACCATCATTGCAGAAAACTGTGGCAACGGTGCCTACACATGTGAAGGCCAGGGATCAAACTCTCTGTAGATCACGCAGACAGGTATGTTTCCTGAGTAATACACTAAAAGTCCCACAAAATAGTATCAATGGAAAGACTCAAGAGTCATAGAGCAAACATATACTTTCCCGACATTCCTTCAACAGCAGCTCTTTAACTACAATGAATTGCTCATTCTTTTGTAACTATGCATCTAAGATCACGGCTTTGAGCCCATGTGTGGATATGCTGTTGTTATACATCTCAGTACAGTCTTTGACTTACCTGTCTTTCTTTATTAAATAGATGATATTCTCATACCCCTGAAAATATATTAGTTGGTTGTATTAAGGGCATGCTTCTTACCCAAAATGTGAAGTATTATCTTAAAGACAGAAACCGCAGAAATCTAATCATTGAATGCTGATGTTATTAGCTATTTAAACACCTCTGCATTTCACTGTCTCAATGATTGGCATCAGTTTATCTATGAGCATAGCTACAGATAAATACTTTGATATTAAACTAGCCAAAATAATAAATCTTGATCCAGTGACAACCTGAATATTTGGAAAGCTTTAATGATTTCTCCCTGTCTCCCTCTCTCTTTATATATATATATATATATATATATATATATATGTATATATATATATATATATATATATATATATATATATATATATATATATGGGTTCCCTTCAGAATCTCAAATGCCTGAAAACCTGAATGTCATATGTTCGAGACCATATGATCGAGTTTTCAGAAGCTCAAAATTCTGAACGGAGATCTGCATACAGCGCAGAATGGGAGCTTTCCCCTTTCTTTGCTGTAGTGAGATCTTGGAGTTGGTATATTTAAGTCTTGGGGGTGTGGGGAGTGCAGCCCTCCATGTGGGGGGGGGGGTGCAGGGGAGCTTTCCCCCCTGCAGATACATTTTATTTATTTATTTATTTTTCATTGGATTAATTTCAGGGTTTCAAGCTTCTGAAAACTATATACACATATATACCATTACAGGAAAATCGCTCCATGTGAGTTTTATGAAAAAAAGATTTTATCTGTTTCTTAAAATATTAGTGAAAAGAAAATGACTACAAAAGGAGCATATACATACACTAAATTATCCTTTAATGTCCAGATTTAAGAAGTTTCTGTTTGGATGAGCCATCTAATGAATGCTTTCAAGGGCAGGTCAACATCTATGATGAACAGAATATATACAAGTTAATAAACTCTTACTTAGAAAATGCTGTTTCTCTTAAGTATTCTATGAACAAACACTTGAGAGAAAAAAGTAGAAAGAGTCCAAAGGGAAAGGTCAAGATTTCTTCACATTTTAGTTCTTCTTGTCATTCAGTAACAGGCTTAACAATGTTACATTTGTTTTCTGTCTCTCTTATCACAGAGTAGTGGAAGATTCATATCTGATCCTCTAAATTATGAAAAAAACAAAGAATATCTGGGCTTGGACAATGTACCAGAAACTGGACATCTAAGACGTTGTTGACAAAATTTGTGAACGTTTTAATTACACATCCTGGAGGACAAACTGGCATATTTAAAGTACAAATTTTGTCTGGAATGTTTTATCGCTTGATGCAATGAATCATTTTAATAAGATGCCTTTAAAATTAAGTTGGATATACTTAAAATATACAAAGATTGTTAAATGTGGCAGGTTTGGTAGTATCGACTCATTTATGTTTCTGCATCCTAAAACACTGCATATGACAATATACTGTACCTAAGATAGTACCTGACGTTTGCAGTTCTTAGAAAAATTATCTTTCAACAAACTGGAAGGTACAGGAGTTGCTAGAATAATAATTATATCTTCGAGTGTGCAGCCTGGAGTGTGGTATTGTCAAAGTAAAGTCAATAATTCGCAAAACTGGAGTAAAACACCCAGGAGAGTCAATGCCCTCAGGGGATGTCATTTGTGTATCTTCTAATTATGCTAAAACAGCTAACTGTTTCTATAAAATACATCCAAATGGAAAGTGTGGAGGGTAACTGTTAGAAAAATATGTATTTGAATACATGAGAAATGCTAGTTTAAAAGCAAAGTAGTATATAATGCATTTTATCCTATTAATCATATAGTAGTAAAATTAATTCATGTGTAAATGTAAGTAGTTTTGAAACTGCAGTGTGGCTTGAAGCAAAGCTGATCTCTGACCCTGGTAGAATGCTAGCTTAGCAAGTTTGATGTTTATGCTTTTCACAAGTGATTATCTGCTGGGTCAGGAAATTAAATGTGTGAAATAATGAAATCTTCTGCTCTTTCCTGTTGGAATGATTTGGCCTTGTATATGTGTTACTAAGATAGCACGCAGCTGTGTGAGAAAGTGTAACAGAGAACAAAGACGTGCATTAAAAGACTGAAGCTGCTATTGTATTCAAACTGATATGAAACCTTGAACAAGTAACTTTACAGAAAGACATTATGACTGACCAGCTGGATAGCAAGGCCGTATTGTATCTAGGGGAAAAGTTTTTTTTTAAATATACAGCATCAGCAGATTTAATGAATGAAGAATTGTAAGCTAAAGTGATGTAGATGCCCTGTGACATATCACGTCAGTAAGGTGGGCATAGCTTAAATGTTAAACCTATATAAAATTGTGTGCTTCCTGTTTCATGTCAGACAAAATTCTGTACTTGTACGTTTTTTGCCTCCTGGTGTACACTAGTAAACTTTTGAATCTGAACCGCCTGTGTATTGAATTCTTAATTTTATTTAACAGTTTTGTCCTTCGAGCTGGATTTCCCTTGGTAAGCCGCAGATCAGAGCGTATCGGTGGTCGAATACTGCGCAGGAGAAGTTACCGAAATGGTTCTTCTTGAGTGAAAAGACCTTCGACTGAATGGTCGTGTGTAAAGAGGCTGGCCACTTTCTGATCTGTGACCGAAAAGCGGAACTTGAACAGTTCAATACCGGAGGCTCAGGTAGGAAGAATTTGCCTTTTTTCTGTTTTAGATCAGGGACTAGGTTACAGTATATTGTTGTCAAGATTTGTTTTGCAGATCAGGGACAAAAGGAAGTACTGTATATTTGGTCATAGATCAGGGTAACAGAATAAGGTAGGCAGTTATTCTAGACAAACTGTGAAAAGGAACTGAGAACTTGATATCACATGATAAAAAAGGGTTACGTAACATTTTCTTTGACATGGGTAATCAGTGCACCAAAACCTCGTGAGATCCGCCAAGACGCAAAATACATGCAATTACAATGTTCTGATAACGTTAGGTATTATACGAAATGGGTTAATAAATATGAATTTGATGGTAAACTAGATAAAACTTCACTAGTTAAACTCCTTAAACAGCTTAAATCTGATGCGCGAGGTCAGGCAAAAAAGCAACGCCAACTAGGCATTCCTCAAGCACACATGTGGATTGAGGAAGCAAATCGTAGAGAACAAAAGCTTAAAAATTCAAAAACATTATTTTTAGACAAAGAGGATAATAACTTGGTAGTAGCGACAGCTTTTCCTCCTCCTCCCTTGCCCCCTCCCTTACCCTTTTCAGGATATGAAGCGAGTGGACAGGCTGGTCTGCCTCCGCGTTATCCTGAAGTTTCAGCAAAACCACAACCATTTGTTAGAGATCCTATTGAAACTAGGTCCCGAACACGTAAAATACATAGGGACACAGAATCATACCAAATAGAGAGAAATTTACAGGATGAGAGTGAGGAAGAAATATGCCCACTTATAGAAGTTCCAAATCCTCAGGCAGGACAGGAAGGGCAGGACCCAACACTCTTAGTATATAGACCATGGACACCGGAGGACATCCGAAGGCTACTGAGGGAATCCCCCATCCGAAAGTTAATTTTATGAAATTTTTAGAAGATTTGCAAGGCATGAGGTTGAGTTACCACTTGAATGGGGAAGAAGTAGAAAAAGTAGTAAGACAAATTATAGGTCCAGACTGGCACATGATTTGTGGCACCTGGAATCCTCGTAATGCAGAGCTTAGACCACTCCCACATAGTGACGCAGAGTTAGACAACAGAGTGAAAGGTCTGACAGACCGAATCTCTGAGAAATGGAAACCCAGAGCAAACTGGACTTGCATTAATCAATGTATACAACAGGAAAATGAGACAATAGATGGATATTATGCTAGATTATTAGAATGTTTTAATAATCATAGCAGTATGTCGGTTCCTGAGAACCAAACAAATGATTCCCATATGAACAACAATTAAAAATGCATTTTGAAAGGTTGCATTGCACCTATTAGTAGCTTCATTAAAGCATATGATAGACCATCGAACAGGGAGGCTACAAGCCTTACTCGAATATGCTAGACATGCTGAAAGACATTTTAATAGTAAAAAGAAAAGAAGGCGCAAGTCTTCACTGCTGAAGACGGAGCTGAAGTATTTGTATTACAGTCAGGTAAAAAGGGCAAGAAGAATGCTCAGGGAAACAAATAGTCTGACAAACGATCAGAAGATTTTGAAGAGAGGAAAAAGAAAGATGAATGCTTCAAGTGCGGGAAAAAGGGACATCTAACAAGGGATTGTAAGAAAAACAAAAAGGTAATTACAGAAGATAAGGGAGATGATATGATAGTGAGGATACATCAAGTGAAAGTCAGAAATCATCAGGAAAAGTTAATAAACAGAAAACAAATGTAAATGTGATAGAAGGAGTAGAGGAAGTGCAAGTAGATATGGAGGATGAAGAAAGTGAAATTTTGGACTTAGCATTATTGAGCTTAGAGCTATACTTGGCAGATACGAAACCGGAAGTTACACTTCTGGTGGAGGGAAGGGAAGTCAAATTCCTGTGTGACTCAGGAGCATCACGGACTTTGATACACTCCTCCAAGTTACCAGAACATTCAGAATCACCTGATTATATACTAGTAAAAGCCGCGAATGGACAGCTGTACAGGGAACCACTTTCCCAAGATATAGCAATAACTGACCCTGTTTCAGGTATGACCCAGAAAAGTAAAATAGTTGTTTCTGCAAAGTGTCCAGTAAACCTATTGGGCAGGGACCTTATGCAGATATTTGGCATAGCAGTAATTCCAATTGTACAAGGTATGGAGGCACAGAGACAAATGGATACCTTTGTAGTGAGACCGGAGGGTGAAACTTTTTACTGGTACAGCCAGAACCTAGTCACGACTGGTCCAGGGGCAGTAACCAAGGAACTGATGAACATAGCCATCAGTAAAGCCCCCTCCCTTGACACTGATCAACAGCATTTGTTACACTGTACTCTATACTACTGTACTACACCAGGACCTGATAGAGAGTATGAGCAAGAATTGTTTAGAAATCGTGCAACTAGATTGGTTTTGCGTACTTTGTACTGGGATACTGAGGGGAACAGTGTAGTTAGCTGTTCATTACCTCAAGAATTCCTTGCATTGTATAGATCAAATCGGCTACCACATGTCAGCTTGACAAAGAACAAAAGTGTCAAATGGGCAGATTTAGGAGAAAAAGTAACTAGATGGGAGAAACAAACTGATTTAAAACTATCAGAACAAGGGATACAAAAACAAAAACTGAATTGGTTGACACAGACACATCCAGCTGTACACTTGCAATCAAGCGAGGACAGCTGATTAGCATTTTTATTAGTGGAAGAAGAAAAGGTCTTATGTGAAATTCCAACAACTCTTTGGTCAACAGGCAAGTCAGATGTAGGACTTATTCGAACAGCAGGACCAGTTACAATTACCCCAAAGTCAGCTTTTAGACCACAGAAAAGACAATACCCTTTGAGAAAGGATGCAGAAATAGGAATTAAGCCTATAATAGCAGCATTACTCAAAGAAGGAGTACTGGTAGAATCTTCTGATTCACCATGTAATACACCCCTATTTCCTGTTAAAAAAGCAAGCGGGAATGGCGGATGGTACAAGATTTACAAGCTGTAAACAATGCAGTAATACCTAGAGGCACCCGGTGCCAGACCCACATACTTTGTTAAATGATTTAGAACCACAACAGAAGTATTTCTCTGTGGTAGATATTAGCAATGCTTTCTTTTCAATACCTATACATCCTGATAGTCAATATTGGTTTGCATTTACATTTCAGGGTAAAAGGTATACGTATATTCGACTACCACAAGGATATTGTGAGAGCCCAACAATATTTGCACAAGAAATGGCTAGCAACCTGGCAGGGTTTACCCCACCGGGAGGTAGTCAAATTCTACTTTACATAGATGACATCTTGTTAGCAGCCCCCACCCAGCAACAGTGCAGGGAGGATACTGTAGCATTATTGAAATTTTTAGCAATACAAGGACACAAAGTAAACAAAAGTAAGTTACAACTTTGGAAAAAACAAGTTAGATACTTGGGATATGTAATATCCAATTAAGGTAGAATACTAGATGAGGAAAGAAAAACAGCAATTTTGCAAGCACCCAAGCCAACGACCAAGAAAGAAATGATGTCTTTCTTAGGTACAACTAATTTTTGTCGGAGCTGGATACCAAATTATGCTTTGGAATCTGCTCCACTGACTGATTTGATATATAAGACACCAATTGCAGCACAAGATATCTTACAATGGACACCCAAAGCAGAAATGGCTTTCTGCAGGTTGAAGCAGTTGATAGCTTCTTCATTAGTTTTAGGACTTCCAAATTATCACAAACGGTTCTTTCAGACCGTAGATTGTAAGCAAGGATATATGACGTCAGTATTGACGCAACAACATGGGGACAAGCAACGCCCCATAGCCTACTATTCATCACAGTTAGACCCAGTGGCGCGATCTTTGCCTCACTGTGTACAAGCAGTAGTTGCATCCGCAATGGCAGTACAGGCTTCGGCCTCAGTGGTGTTATTCCACCCTCTCACATTGAGAGTGTCTCATGCAGTTGCAATAATTTTACTGCAAGAGAAAGTAGCATACCTTTCTCCTGCTAGACATCTTTCATGTATGACTATACTGCTGAGCCAACCTCATATGATAATTGAATGATGTACGACATTGAATCCATCAGCATTACTTCCAACTCCTGCAGAGGGCACACCACACAGCTGCCTGCAGGAAATTGAACAGTTAGCTTTACCTAGACAAGATCTTACAGATATGCCCTTGGATAATGCCAAGGTGACATATTACGTGGACGGCTCATGCAGAAGAGGTCCTACAGGGAAGAATCTGGTGGGGTATGCAGTAGTTACAGACACTGAAATTTTAGAAGCTCAATCCTTACCACACAACTTATCTGCACAAGCAGCAGAATTGATAGCTTTGACGAGGGCATGTACTTTAGCAAAAAACAAGAGTGTGAACATATATACTGATAGTCAGTATGCTTTTTCTACAGTACATGTATTTGCACAACAATGGAAAAATAGAGGAATGATAACATCTAGTGGAAAACCTATTAATCATGCCCAATTTATTTTGGAGTTATTAGAATCTATTCAGTTACCTACCAAAGTAGCTATTTGTAAATGTGTAGCTCATACAAAACAACAGAATAAGATTTGAGGCAATGCACGAGCTGATGCAGCTGCAAAGCAAGCAGCCTCAGACTCAGAAACTTTACTTCTAAATGAGGAATTACAACCCTCTGAGATTTTAGATTTAGACATGTTAAAAACAATGCAGACGCTTACTACAAAAGCAGAGAAACAAAAATGGGTAAAACGAGGTGCAATTCTTGAGAATGGACTGTACATTTCCAAAGAAAGAAAAACAATATTGCCGTCTAATTTATTTAGATATGCAGCTTTGTTGAGCCATGGGCAGTGCCATGTCTCAACAGGGGGGATGGTACAGTTAGTAAATCGAATATTCCAAACATATGGATACACAAATTACACAAAAAAATGTGCAGCTTGTCATACTTGTAACAAGCATCACGCACAAAGGGCATTTAAAATCAAGCAAGAAAGTTTTCCTACACCCGTTCCATACTATTTGTATGGATTTCATAGAATTGAATAAATGTGAAGGGAAAAGGTTTTGTTTAGTTATTGTAGACATGTTTTCTAAATGGGTAAAAGCTTTTCCAACCAAAAACCTGGATGCAGCAACAGTGGCAAAAGTCCTGATAAAAGAAGTAATCCCTAGATTTGGCATTCCGGAAAGGATTTATAGTGACAATGGCACACATTTTGTAAATCAGACGATTCACCAGCTTGGGAGATTTTTTGGTATCTCCTTAAAGAACCATTGTGCTTACCACCCACAGTCAGCAGGGCTGGTGGAGAGGTACAATGGTACCCTGAAAAATAAGTTAAGGAAACTAGTTGAGGAAACCCAAAAGAACTGGATATACTGTCTGCCTTTAGCACTGCTGAGTATGAGAACGGTTCCAAATGCAAAGGGTTTGACTCCCTTTGAAATGGTTTTTGGGAGAGCATATTATGTGCCTCAGTGGAAAGCTCCCATGCCTGCAGAGCAAGAGGCTGACAGTTCATTAGCTAGTTATATGAGGAAACTGTTAACAAATAAATCTGTTTTGCAGTTTAACTCTTTTTCAGATAAGGAACAGACCAGACCGGTGGAAGCAGTCTTGGCCCCAGGGTCGTGGATCTGGCTGAAAGTGACAAAAAGGAAGAATTGGGTGAGTCCAAAGTGGGAGGGACCATACCAGGTTCTGTTGGCAATGCCTACTGCAGTCAGAGTGGCCGAGAGGACGTCCTGGGTTCATTTAACGCATTGTAAACCGGTAAAGAACTTTCAACTTGATAAAAACTTTGTGACTGATACACAACCAGACCAAGATGGCCAAAAACAAAGCGAATAGAAGTTTAGATCAACCCCAGAGATGTTGCATAATCATTTTGTTGAGTGTACATTTATTAACTGTAATTGTGACAATTTTCCTCTTGCTGTGGTTTATCCTACACACAGCCACACAAGTGAAAGTGGGAAGGCATGATGAAACGTCTATAGACTGGCATCCAAATTTTAACACATACCTAGCCATGAAACGTGTATATGCAGAGACTATGAACATTTCAAATTGCTGGGTTTGTACAGCTATACCGACAGCATATGGAGGACTGATAATGTCCGCTGTCCCTTTGGGGATAAATGAGATTTGGGAGAATTTACTTTTCGACACAGGAACTGTGAGATCACAGGACAAAATAGCTTTATTTTTACCTATCACACAAAAAGGAATTGTATGTTTTTTCAAAAATGACACTCTCCAGGTGGGCTGGAGCAATTGTAATATAACCATATCTTACCGATGTTATATTAAGAATAGTAATGGCAATACTTTTTGCAATACTAATTATGACTCGTATTGGAACTCATTGAAAACAACTATGAGTGACATTCAAATAAATCCAGTTTTGTTTAAACAATTGTCAGTTATAGATCAGAAAATGTTTCATGCAGGGCTGATGCGTATTGGTACTAAAGTAGAAAACTGTTATTTTATCTGTGGGAAAAAGGCATATAAATGGTTACCTGAGAAATGGTCCGGCAGTTGTTTTTTGGGTTACTTGGTTCCGGCAATAAGACATACTGCAGAATTACCTTTGGGTAAGATACGAAACATAAGAGAAACAGCTCGAAAATCCGAAGGTCCAGTTAAGAAACCTATGAATCCAGTTGGAAAGATCGAAGCTGGTTGGAAAGACCATAATTCAGTAAAAGACAAAAGCGAATTGACTCATATGGACTTGAGTGACAGTGTTATATCCTGGGCAGGAATATTCCCAGCCTATGGAGCAGTCAAATCGATCTGGGAGCTGAGGAAGTTGTCGAAACTTCTCGAAGTAATGAGTAATGCAACTTTTTCCGCCCTAGAACTGGTGACTGATGAACTGAATGCAATGAGAACTGTTGTGCTACAAAATCGGATGGCTCTTGACTTCACCCTAGCGGCGAGAGGTGGTACGTGCATGCTTATCAAAGAAGAATACTGTGCTTATATTCCTGACAATCGTCATGAGATAAATAACCCCCTAGACGTAATTCAGCAAGTATCAGCCATGACTGAACCAGGCCCAAACCCACTGACGGACTTTTTCCAGAATCTATTTGGGGGGTGGGGTTCCATCCTAATGAATATTCTGATTGCCATTTGTGTGGGTATACTCCTAATAGGAGCATGTGTTTGCTGTGGAATTCCCTGCATGAAAAGACTAATCAAAGATTTTGTTGATGTATCTGTTACTGAAACTTTTTACCAAGATATCGAGATTAAAAGATTGATCTCAGATGACGCTTTTTCTGAAGTATAGATTGAATGACTCACCTAGCTGAAAATCCTGAGTGGAAAAGGCTGGGAGATGAAATGACACTATGCATACTTCAAAATAGAATAAAACGTATTAATAGGGGGGAAAATGTTAGAAAAATGTGTATTTGAATACATGAGAAATGCTAGTTTAAAAGCAAAGTAGTATATAATGCATTTTATTCTATTAACCATATAGTAGTAAAATTAATTCATGTGTAAATGTAAGTAGTTTTGAAACTGCAGTGTGGCTTGAAGCAAAGCTGATCTCTGACCCTGGCAGAATGCTAGCTTAGCAAGTTTGATGTTTATGCTTTTCACAAGTGATTATCTGCTGGGTCAGGAAATTAAATGTGTGAAATAATGAAATCTTTTGCTCTTTCCTGTTGGAATGATTTGGCCCTGTATATGTGTTACTAAGATAGCACGCAGCTGTGTGAGAAAGTGTAACAGAGAACAAAGACGTGCATTAAAAGACTGAAGCTGCTATTGTATTCAAACTGATATGAAACCTTGAACAAGTAACTTTACAGAAAGATATTATGACTGACCAGCTGGATAGCAAGGCCGTATTGTATCTAAAGGAAAAGTTTTTTTTAAAATATACAGCATCAGCAGATTTAATGAATGAAGAATTGTAAGCTAAAGTGATGTAGATGCCCTGTGACATATCACGTCAGTAAGGTGGGCATAGCTTAAATGTTAAACCTATATAAAATTGTGTGCTTCCTGTTTCATGTCAGACAAAATTCTGTACTTGTATGTTTTTTGCCTCCTAGTGTACACTAGTAAACTTTTGAATCTGAACCTCCTGTGTATTGAATTCTTAATTTTATTTAACAGTAACACATCATGTGAAAATGAGAGTAACAGGTAAATAAAGTGCTAAAGGTAGTCACTATATGACCATATTTATACTTCTATGTCTTCGGCCGTATATTTAGTTCATGTGACTGCATCATAGAGCATTTATTTCGTCTTCCTAGCACTATGTTTCTAGATTCTAGGATGGTAAGTAGACAACTGATCCTGAGATAAAAAAGCTCAGGAGATTTGCTGGCAGACCTTACATGATAGGTCTCCACTAACTATTGGTAAAGTGTATGTTTTTACTCGTGTACACACACACACACACACACACACACACACACACACACACACACACACACACACACACACACACACACACACCCACACACACGTATGTATTTATATGACTGTATTATGAAATACTGATACATCTACACTCGATAAGTCATTTTATCTGTGTCAAAACTCACATTAGCAAACAAACACAAAGTGATCAACACTACATCGATTGTATATGTAAAACAAATGCTCTCCTTTTACGATTGGTTAACTAAGAAAAAACAATAGTGGTACTGTCAGGGAAATAAGTTGGGGTTGGGGGTTAGGGCCAGGGCTGGCTTAGCACATAAGTAAAGATGGGCTTGGGGCAATGGCCATCATGAGATGGCTAGCCAGTGATAAAGCTGTGATCTTGACCCTTTTGGTCAGTTTGCAATTTTCAAATTAAATGCATACCCTAGAAATTGATGTTTAATCAGGAGGATATCTGCATGGTAGAAAGGGGGAAAAACATCATATTTTAGTCCTCAGTAGATGGTCTTCAAATGTTACAGGTATTTTCATATTTTGGTTTCTAAGAACAAAGATGGTTTACAACAATTTACTATTTTGTGCCACATTATTGCAAGTTTGCAAAAAGTGTTGACATTGCAGTAATGTGCAGTATCCTCCCATGTTATGCATGTCTTGGACTTGTTCATACATTGCACAGTAAGGCTACTACTGGTATGTGGCAGAGAGGCAGAACTTTTTGGTGTTTTTGGTGAGCATTTATGCTTCTCAAACAACACAGAATCTGGTATGCAGACTTACCTATTGACTTATACAGAGAAATTCAAAATGTTTTTTCTTCCAGTACATTGGCGTATTACTCGCAATACATCTTTCTTTATACATAGATCTGCATATCCATAAATATATGCTGTTCCCTAAGAAGATACTGGCCATAATATGTATTTGTCTGTTATCCTACTGACTATAATGTGAGAGAGGTTTCAAAAAAATGTTTTAAACTGACTAGAAATATCATTAGAATGGCAGTTCTGTATGCAGAATATCCACAGCATTTCTGAAACAGATTTTGGAGCTATATAATAATTCGATCTGTCATCTGAATATTGTGTCATCTGGGTAGGTAAGACGTATTGATACATGATTACTGACCATAGATATTTTTATTTATTTTTACATTTGTTAACCTGGTTAGTCTGACTGGGCCGAGAGAGCCCTTTTACAGTGGGGACCCAATGAGAAAAACTCCAGGAAAGTATAATTAGTAAAAATAAGAAAAAAAATGCAATTCAAGTTGTAAAATACATAACAGTATAAAAACAGAGAAAGAAAAATATACAACAGGAATATTTGCAAGCCAAAAGTACAGTATTTTGAGAATATAGTAGCAATATGTTTGAGAAATTTGGTTAGAATTGTTATATACAAGGAAATATAGCAGTGCCTTAAAATAAAACAAATACATGTTCTAATATGTAATATACAATTCAGAGTAACATAGTGCATCAAATATGCATTTAATAACATAGGTACTAACTGCAGAGAGAGTAATATGTGTAGACAGTTTAGATAGGAAATACCAGGCAGATATGTTAATCGAGAAAAGAATAAAAATGTATTAGATTATTTCATGACAAGTACAGATCCGTGCATGTTGGAAATGAATTTTTAGTTGCGTTTTGAATTTGCCATTTTTGGTAGTGGAGCAAAGGGACAGTGGAAGCTTGTTCCATGAGTTTGTAAGGACAGGGCAGGAGTTGAGGCTATTTAGGATGCTTTGTGCAATTTGTAGTTGTGATATTTGAAGCATGTGGGGGAGCTCAGACCATCTTAACGTTTTCAGGGATATACACTGATGGGATATGTAGCTATTACTGGCTGTGAATCTGGCTATTTTGTTACAGGTGGTTTGTAGTTTGGTTAAGAAATTATTCTGGAGGTTAGTAAGTATGGGAGCAGGATACAGCAGGGATGGTAGAATAACTATTTGAGCTAGTATAGGTCTAGATTTGTTAGGTATATATATTGTTGTTACGGTACAAAAGACCTAGTTTTCAATTGGACTTTCTAATACAGTTTAAGATATGTAGGTCGAATTTTAATTGGTCTACACCAATCACAAGCAGTTTGATGTTTGAGTCAGCAGTGAACATTCTATTATCTAAGGATGTGATGGTGAAGTTTTCTTCACCAATCACAAGCAGTTTGATGTTTAAGTCAGCAGTGAACATTGTACTATCTAAGGATGTGATGGTGAAGTTTTCTTTAGCTGAATTTAGGTTTTTTGGAAGGAAACGTAGAAGCTTGGTCTTTCTGGGGTTGGAAAGCAGGTTGTTTTCAGTTAGCCATTGTTCTGCTAGGTGCAGAGATTGTTGAGTGACAGTGTGGAGATTTTATATATTGTTGCAGATGTTAATAATTGTGGAATCATCTCCATACTGTATTAAGGTAGAGTGGGAGCAGGAGACATGGAGGTTATTTGTAAATATTTTAAAAAGTAGGGGGCCCAGGATAAAGCCCTGGGGAACCCCGATCTTAACAAGATGTAAAGGGGAGAAGGATGTTTGCCATCTGATGGGCTGATATCTGTTTGAGAGGCAGCTGCTAAACCAGGATGTAGGGGATGTAGAGAGTTGTAGGTTGGAAAGTTTATTTAGGAGGGTGAGATAGGAAACAGTATCAAATGCTTTGAACAGGTTGAAGAACAGAGCTGATATGAGTTTATTATTATCACTGGCTTGGGCATTTTTGTGTGTTAAAGACTGGATGGCAGTGGTAATACTGTGTAAGGGTCAGACACCATAGTGTGTGGGAATAATTAGGTTTGCCTGTAACATGTGGTTTAGTATTTGTCTATGTATACATTTTTCCAATATCTTGGATAAGGGTATAATATGTAAATAGACTTGCAATTTGAGGGTTCTGTGGAATTTCCTCCCTTGTAGAGGGGTATTATGAAGAATTTTTTCCAGATATCTAGTACTGTATTTTCTTGAATGGCTGTATTGATAAATATAGATACAGGGTATGTTACGGACCAGGTCAGCTTCCAAGAAAATAATCAGGAAAACCAGGCTCAGTCAATTCCAGGTCAGTGTATCGTGGCATCTTCCTAATAACTAGAACTTTTGTGCTACTAATCTACTACAGTGTGGTGACAAGGACCACCACTTCTATAGGGACAATATTACAAGTATGTCCTGCAGGTACATAGGTAAACCTTCTCCAAGGGAAAGAAAGTAGTTTTAAGTAACTGACCTAGGAGTACAACAGGAAGAGAAATGGGGGGGGACCAGTAGTGTGCACTCTTACAGTAAAAGGCTATAGCAAAACTGTCTCAGTTTAAAGGACAGATTAAATACAACTCTAACATACACTAGTTTAGCTGAAAGCACCTTAGCATTTCACCGATGCAGGGTCTCACAGTGCAGAGCAACCGGACAGCCTTTAGTTTATTGGATGTTGGCTAGGAAACACTAAACTTTTGCTGGGGGGACTGTGAATAAAAAGGAAAAGGAGGCAAATATTATATCTGAAGTTGTAAAATAAAACTCGGATTACCAAGTAACTGAGATAGAGAATGCAGGGGAGGACCAGCATACCTTGGAAGAAACAACACAATTCTTTGAGCAACACAAATGCAAGGAAAACAGAGAAAAACAAACAACAGGTAACTGCAGCTGATACCAAGCTACTATAATACACACTACACTCTTATGTATTGTTATAAAGGGTATGAAAAGAAACACACACAATTATGCATTATCCACTAAAAGTCAGCAATAACAGTGGTATTATACAGAAACACAGAGTCACTTGTATCCCTTGGAGGGTGTAATAAGTTCTATTCTAATTGCCAAACAGATTACTGATCTAAAAGCACAGACAGTAGCCAACAATATTCACTTTAGTGGATAAAGCAGCATTGTACCTGTTATTTAAAGCTGCAGTATGCTATGGTATAATTCCATACTGGCATAACAAAAAGCTCATATGCAAAGCAATAAAGTAAAGCAAAATACAAAACACTTTGAAATATAGGTCAAGAATATAAATGACCATATAGAGCTGTTGTCAACTAAAAATTTGCATGAAAAAACAGACCATGTGTGAAACTTCACAAAACAGCAATAAAATCACTAACAAAAACCATAGCAAGTAGTATTTACATGTGCGCACACTACTGGGAATTCCTATGAAGCAAGGGCAGGAAAGCTAAGTCAAAGATGGTGCCTTTCGATGCCAAGTTTTTTGATACCTCTGTAGCGGAACAGGAATTGGATGGAGGAGTGCAGGTTCAAGATAGGGGAAGGGGATAGACACAAAGTAATACAAGGTTGTGAGCCATAAAATTGGACCAAGCCGGCTTCCAAGAGAACAATCAGGAAAACCAAGCTCAGTCAATTCCAGGTCAGTGTATTGTGGCATCTTCCTAATAACTAAACATTTTGTGCTACTAATCTAGTACAGTGTGGTGACAAGGACCAGCATTTCTATAGGAAAAACAATACAAGTATGGGCTGCAGATACATAGGTAAAACTTCTCCAAGAGAAGGAAAGAAAGTTTTATGTAAATGACCTAGGAGTACAATAGGAAGAGAAATGAGGGAGGGAGATCAGTAGCATACAAAATGAATGAAGTAGCAGTAAGGAAGTTAAGGACATTTTCCCCTACCCCATCCTTCAGCAGTCTCAGTGATGACTTATACTTAAATATGGGGATCAATCAGAGTGGTGGACTTCAAGCAGTGTCACATCCACGTGTGAGATGAGCTGGTGGCAGATTGTTTTAGTGAAAACTAAGTATATTTGATACATTTATATATATTTAGTTTTACAATGATAATTTAATTTATTTATAGTGTTCTAAATTAGGATATGATGTTTGGACCTACCATGGCACCATTTAATTGTTGCTGAGTAGTGGTTGCCATAGGAATGGGTGATCCACATCTCTGATTTGCTGGCATTTTCTCAGTGCTACAGACAGACTTGTGAATGCATGCTATATGCCATTATTATACAGAGATTTTACATGTTGTATGTCATTATTATAAAGAGATTTTACATGCTTTTAAAGGAAGCTGAATCAGTGAACACTAGCATTTGGCAGTAATAATCACTTTTTAAAACCATAGAAATTGGGTGTAAAAGCAATCAATCAGTGCCACAGTAGTGCAATCCAACAAAGCAGCAGAGGAACTCAACATACAAACAGGTTCCTGTAACAAAAATGCTATGAAAAGCTTGCTAGTAAAGGAATTTCCGCAGTTGAAATTCCTTCAAGTTACTAAAATCAATACAAGGAACCTAAAATGAACTGTACTGAGCACATGGGTGTCCTGCTATAAAAAATAGAGTAGTCTTTACTGTAGTTCTGAAACTGCTGGAAGCCCCCCAACATCACCCTACCCCAGATATTTATGCTGTTTAAGTGGAATCTTATCTTATTTAACACTGTAGCAGATACTTCTTTAACAGAATAAAAACTCTGATGGTGGAAGCCATTTCCTCAGACATAGATTTCTGTTATGACTTTTCCAATCTGCATAAAAATGTTACCAAAGTAGTGGCAGGGGCGGCCCGTGCTATTGGACTGCCAGACTGCAGCCCCCTCAACTGAAACTAAAAGAAATAAAAATAAAAACAAATAAATAAAAAAGAAAAAAAAAGTTTAAAAATTTGCACATGCGCAGTATTCCGGACTGCTGCTGAGAGTCTCTGCGCATGCTCCAGGCAGTCCTAATAGGGAAACATGAGGAACGGAGCTCCCAGAAGTCTATGCAGTTTTAAACTGCATAGACTCACTGGGAAAACACGTCGGGATCAGACTACAACACCAGCAGTCTGGAATTGCTGCAGTCTCTCGTCGGGAAGATCTCACGGGTGGGAATGGAGTTGCAGGCGTGGTTTGGATCTCGCGGGTCTTTAGATGTATTGCAGGTTGCGGGCAGGGTTTGGATGTACTTGCATTGGATTTATGGACAAAGGACATTGAATTTATGGTGATTTACTTGCAGGTAAATGTGTTGGATTTATGTATGGTGAGTTTACTTGCAAGTGTGTGTGTGTGTGTGTGTGTGTGTGTGTAAATGCCCCAGGTGCAATATACTGGTGGCTAGACTCATGGTGGTGTGGTAGGGAATACCTCAGGCTTGAACCCTGTACCTTGTATGCAGGTGTTAAAGACTTGAGTTCCCTACCCACCACCATTTGTAAAAAAATTGCAGATTTTTGCCTCATATTTGATCTGATCTGTTCCTCATAATATCTGTGGTTTGTAAATGTTGCAATGCTTGATATTTGATGGTGCAGTAGTAGCATTGTTGCCTCACAGCTGCAGGTACTCAGGTTTGATTCTTGGCTGGGGTTCCTTCTTTGTGGGGGTCTGTATCTTCTCCCTGTGTTTGTGTGGGTTTGCTTTTATTTGATGGTGCAATGGTAGCATTGTTGCCTCACAGCTGCAGGTCCTCAGGTTTGATTCTTGGCTGGGGTTCCTTCTTTGTGGGGTCTGTGTCTTCTCCCTGTGTTTGTGTGGGTTTGCTTTTGTGTCCTCCCATGTTACAAAGACATGTCTGCATTATTTCTTCCTGGGTCTCTGCTGAAAATAGTTTTTTGTTCCAAGTCAGACTGTCCTGATTAACAAATGTTAAATAAAATTGACAGTCATTTGAATTTCAGACTTCAGGTTTCTGAATGTTTAATTCCTTACATATTTGATCGTGCAGTGGCAGTATTGTTGCCTCACAGCTATAGGATTTGTGGTTTGATTCTTGGCTGGGGTGCCTTCTGTGTGGAGTCTGCATCTTATCTTTGTGTTTGTGTGGATTTGCTCTGGTGTCCTGCCATTTTCCAAAGACATGTGTCTACAGTATTTCTCCCTGGGCCTCTGCTGAAAATTGTTTTTGTTCCATCAGAAGTAAAATTGACAGGCATTTGAATTTCAGACTTCATAGTCTTCAGAAAATACATAGTAAAACAACTTTTTATTCTAGCAATAAATATATAGTAACACAACCTTTTATTATAGCAATTTTTTTAAGTTTATAAGATGACTATTTGAAATTTGTCCTTATTTTTGGGACTGTAATACCCTGTTAGTGGCTTTGTCCAGGTTTTTTGTGATAAGGTTGACAGCTATGGCAAGAACTGAATTCACTGAATATGTTTGAGGGCTGTATTCCCTCATTACTGGGTTTGTCCAGGTGTTTTGTGCTAAGAGGTTGACAGCTATGGTGAGAACTGAATTCATTAAATGATAGCCATTTAAGTTTCAGTCTTCCTCTCTTTCACAAAGCAGCTGATTTGGTGTAGTGGTATGTTGCTCTTGACTGTTTTTCACAGGGACCTTGGCAGTAAAATGTATGGTGGTAACACAGCATTTTATTCTAGCAGCTTTCCAAGATTATACAAGCAATGTTTAATGTGTCCCTGATTTTTGGCCTTTTGACCCACCCCAATAAATTTGGCTTTTTCCAGACTTCTTGTGCTGCGAAGTTGAGATGCAGTTGAGTATTGAGTAGATTTTACAAGGAGCTGAGAGCTGCAGGGGAAGAGAAGTTTAGTGCTGATTATGCTAAGTCAGCTCACAATGCTAATAGCACAACAGGTTGTGTACTTGCTTTTGATGCAGAAAGTTGTTGGTTCTACTCCCATAAGGGGTGAATGCTGCCGTACTGAAAGTTAAGATACTAACTATGAGCCTGTTATCAGTTTGCCATCCATTTCCTATCGCAATATTACTAGCTTATTTTTAATATAATTTAGGCAATTTATTCCTCAGGTGCATCAGACACTTTATTTTTTGATGAAACCATGAAATATAAAGGTGATTGCTAGCAGCAACCTCTTCATTACAGATTTATTTAACGTGGAATTATTTAGATGACTTTTTTACTACTTCAGAGATTGTGCATATTTACTGATAATGGTGGACTGTAGAATTGTGCATATTTACTGATAATAGTGGACTGTAGAAGTTTGAGTAGACGTTTATGATGGAAATGTTCTGAATTGGGCAGTTTTGTTTCATTGTTTACTGGAAAAATGTTCAAAGCAATAAGAAGGTGTATCAAAGAGCACATGTATGTTTCATATGCAAGGGGCCTATGATTTGAAAACAGCCCAGAATTAATTTTTATCTGCCACGGGTAAAATGTATTTTCTTTGAATGTGGGTTTTAATGTTGTTTCAATGAATGTTAGTTTCAAGGGCAGAGAAGTTTTAATGCCAAGTTTGTTTATCTTAGTGTTTGTGCTGTAAAATGCAAAATAAAACTTTCAAATGAAGTTCAAATCATCATAGAAGTAAATCAGTATGCACATTAGTGTTTATGGTAAATGGAGTGAAATAGCAAAGTAATGAATCATTGGAATGGCTGCAGGAGGAGGCTCCATTCGACCATGGTTTTGTGAGGGGGAAGGGCGGCAGGCTTAGACAGCCCCAGCTGAACTATACCTCCCAACTATCCAGATTTTCAAAGAATGAATAGGTTTTTTGCTTCTTATTTTTGGTTTGTTCCTCATAAAATTTGTGGTTTTCTGGCAAATCATTTAGGAATTAAGTCACTAAATAATGACACACTAGTTTCAGACTTCATAATCTTCAGAAAAATGCATGCTAAAGTAAGACCTGTTCTATCAACTGTCCCAGTTTATACAAGAGCAATTTTTAGTACTGCTTATATGTTCCCCCAATATATGTGGCCTTGTCCAGATTTATTGCATTAACAGGTTGAGAGGTACATGCAAATTGCTTTATAGAATTAGGCATAGCCAAACCTCTCAACTGTCCCTGAATTTGGCTCAAAATGTTGCTCTTCCCCTAATAATCCCTCTGCAAAATAGCAATTTTGGAAGAAAACATGGAGGGTTTACAATTAAGAAATAACTGTAATAATCAGAGTTATAGATTACTTTTATTTCAGAAATGCATGTAGACTCTTTTATTTTGTCAGCTGCTCAAGTTAGCAGTACTAATATTAAAAAAAAGTGTCCCTTCTTTGACAGGTTCCCAGCTGTATTGTGTGGCTATTTTATATTGTTGCATCACATTTTTGGTCCATTTTTCATAAAATTGTGTTTTTTTGGCAAATTAGTGGTAAATCATTAAAGACTGAAGTTAGAAAATAATGACAGGCATTTGAGTTTCAGATTTCATATCCTTCAGAAAATTCATACTAATGCAAGACCTACTATTCTATTATCTTTCTAAGTTTATAAGAGCAATATTTAAAAATTGTCCTTATTTTGGGCCTTTGTCCCACTTCTATGTATGGCTTTGCCCAGATTTCTTGCTCTGAGGGTGAGAGGTATGACAAATGTGTTAGGGCCATCACCGTCAGCCAGAGACATTTCAAATTGTGACATACTTGTTGCACCCCACTCCCCCATGTAGTGACTCTGGATGTGTCCAAGCAAGGCAAGGAGCAGTTATGCAGTGTAAATGTGCAGGGTATCCCCCCATACAAGGTAGACACAAGTACTACAGTGGCTTTTCATCTGTTCTTGATTTTGCAGAATGGTCTGGTTTCTGTCATATTTTTGTACTGTTGATTTATGCTTATTACTCAAAGTGCCTGTTGCTCTGTGTTTTAAGTAGCAATGCTTTAATGACCATCAAGTAAGCTTGTCTGAGATCATAACATGCAAGTAAGCTTTAATAAGCATACTCAAAATATCCAAAAACGATGGTAATGCCAACCTTAGAAGAAAGAATCCTGATGTAAGGCCATAAATGTTTTTATTCAGTAAAACAGCAGTATGACTAAATAAAACCAACGCAAGCAGCAAAACAATCTGTGAACGCTAAACAGCGTTTTTCGTCCCTAAAATAGTAGGACTTCCTCAGACAGCAACCAGTAATTTTACAAGAGGAACTTAAATAACTTCTTAACTAATTGAATAAATGCAAGCAATTACAATTGAACACATATTTTCATTTAAAGTAACCTCTCTCTTAAAAAGTCTGTTTAAAGCATCTCATTACAACCAAGTGTCTTCACTGGTTACATTACATTCAGTTAACCCTTATATCTAAATACACAATCAAATATTAACCCTAATTGATCATTAATTATTAAAAATTCTACTTTATAATAACTTATAAACACTATTGTATTACAAAATGTCATAAAAATGTACACCTTTTAAACAAAAATGTACTAATCATCACTAAAATTGGTAAACCTGCAGTTTTCAAAATTCTGACTATTTTTATATAATACTTTTAAAAAATGAATTTTCTCAAGTTATTTATAAATCATTTTTTAATGTAAAAAAAGTTATTTGAATTTGGATGGAGTGATTTTAGCGATGATTAGTACATTTTTGTTTAAAAGGTGTACATTTTTATGACATTTAGTAATACAATAGTGTTTATAAGTTATTATAAAGTAGAATTTTTAATAATTAATGATCAATTAGGGTTAATATTTGATTGTGTATTTAGATATAAGGGTTAACTGAATGTAATGTAACCAGTGAAGACACTTGGTTGTAATGAGATGCTTTAAACAGACTTTTTAAGAGAGAGGTTACTTTAAATGAAAATATGTGTTCAATTGTAATTGCTTGCATTTATTCAATTAGTTAAGAAGTTATTTAAGTTCCTCTTGTAAAATTACTGGTTGCTGTCTGAGGAAGTCCTACTATTTTGTGGGACGAAAAACGCTGTTTAGCGTTTCACAGATTGTTTTGCTGCTTGGACGTTGGTTTTATTTAGTCATACTGCTGTTTTACTGAATAAAAAAACATTTGCGAAGCCCTACATCAGGATTCTTTCTTCTAAGGTTGGCATTACCATCGTTTTTGGATATTTTGAGTTCAGTGCTTCATTTTTGGTTTGTTCGTTTTTAATAAGCATACTGTTAAAGAATTGCCAACATTGAAGCCTTTCTGTTGTTGCCATGCAGAGAATACTTAACTAGATAATGTATAAGCATTGGATATTGAAATGCATATGACAGTATTTGTAGTAAAGGACAGGATTACATTATTTTAAGAAGCTCATTACACTTGTTGGAGACTTCTAGTGATCTCTGAGGGCTTTACCAGTAAACCAAACAGAATGCCATTCATGTGTGGTCTATAACCTCTACAGTAATAATTTAAGCAATGTATCTTGAGCTTGTTTCTTGTTTGCTTTTCATTTTTACTTTGATGGTGTTTTCCCCATGAAACAAGTAGATAGTTGCCAGGCAGCAGGTCTGTTTTGGATAAGAAACATTTTTACAAGTGGGGGTATCACAGAGATTGCTACTTTCAGCATGTTATATGGTACTTTAATAAAGCTGAATATAAATTATAATTAGAACTGCAGTGCAAGGAGAAGTAGTTTGAGTTGAGTGCTGCTTGTTTTTCTTATACTTGATTTTGACTGGCATTCCTGTAATGTATTTAAAAAGTAATTTATTTTTTCATGCCTCACAACCTTTTTGTTTCCATCTAGATATTAAGTAAGCTGTCATGCAGCCAATGCATTTAAATATTTTTATTCTTTTACACTTCATTTGTCTTGATTGGACTCTCATAATGAGGGTTTGGCACCCAGGGCAGCATATTTAATTAAAGTTAGTTTTTGTGGTTTTGAGTAGTGGCATGCTCCCAACTAATGAAATCTAATGTTTGAACACCAACCTTCTGGGTGACTTAGCTCAGATAAGTGCTGCTCCAATAAAAAAATTAGGTCAGAGTAACAAGAACTTCTCTTTGTCTCTGCCCAATTCTACCTCATATATTGTTTTTGATGAAAACCACCTGAGGAGTGAAATGCCATTACATTCCACCACCCTAAGCTACTTCTCACTCTGCTCCTGGAACATACCCAAAATTCCACCTACCACCACATCTCTACATGTATTTTAAATCTAAGCTCTCCCCAGCACCCTAGACATAATCATATGCACACATCCAAGGACTTATACCACTCAAGCATTACACACCAATTGAGCCAACTTACATCTCCATCTCCAATACACATCAGCAAGCTTCTACCCACTGACTCCTTTTATAACCTCTAAATCTTAAGGTTCTTCTTCATCTTCTAATATCCTTCTTCAAACTACAGTAGTTACATTAACCAGTGATATAAGCTGCTCTAAATCAACTCCACCATTATGCATTCAAAGCTATTATTCAAAATGAATTCCTCATAACAGACATTGCAATGCACTACCCTCCCCACATTGTAACCACTCCCCCAGCATAGTAACCACTCCCCCTTCATTAATATATATTACTAAATGAAACCACATTACAATCCAAAACCTAACACTGATAAAAACACAAGTATATATTACATTCATACATCTTATCACTCCAAGCTGCACCTTAACCCCTATCCCATTAAATCCATCCATTCATTCATCATTCTTACATATCAACCCAACACCCCAACAATAAATCAGCAATACTATCTCCTTAGCAGCTTGACTGGACACATGTTTGTCTCTGCAGGTTAATATACCTCAATAGGTCACATACTTATCCTATCCCTCTTTTGTTGAACTTACCCAGCTATAAACAATTGTCCAGCAAACACACCTCTAGATGCTCAATCCTCCACTGTAGGGACCTATACCCTAATCCAGGTCCTAACCAAAATTCCACCTGTTCACATATTAGTTCCAATGTAGAAAAAAATGGCTCACATTCATAGTAAACAGACCAAATAAAGCTTATCAACATCAATACAAGAAACATACATAATAAAGTAACAGATCTTCATGCATGGATTTCACATCACACACCTCATCTCTCTAGGTAGCTGAGATCTGGTTAAAACAATCAATAAACAGATGAAGAAATACACTTCCCTGGGTAAATAGAGAATAATAAGAAATGATAGGAAGGGCAGAAAAGGTAGAGGAGGACCCCCACTTTTCTACAACTCAGTACAACTATCCCCTATTCCCAGCCTGACCCACAAAAGCATCTGCCTTGTTGCCATGTGCATTCTCCAAGGAAACAACATTTCCACTATTAAATGTATACTGTCCTGAATAATGAGCAATACCCCCAAGAAACTATAATCTTGGGAGACTTCAATACAGATGCGACCTCAGCAGTCACAAATACACTTCAGCACTCCATGAATGCATACGGCTTCATGCAACTCATCACTACTCCGGCCAGACCTAAAAATAATTCCAAGACCACCACTTTAGAGTGGATACTAACATCTGATCCCAGTAAGATTACATCAGTTGGTGAACTGCCTGACACCATTAGTGACCACCTCCCAACCTGTGCCAACAGGAACTTATTAGCCACCCCAAAACAGCACCCTTTTATCAATATAGACAGCATACCACAGTTTAAGAAAAATACTTTTATAGTGGCCTTTAAATCATGCAACTGGAATCCCTTTAAATATCTTCCACTTGAAACAACATTGGTATTTAATCAAACATTTCTTAGCATTCTTATTTGTTGCAAACAATGCCCCTCTACCATTGGCATGCATACACCTTCATATCTGAGGACAAGGGCTACCACCCCTGGACAGCATATCCTCAGCACAGATATCTCCTGGTACTAGTATCTGCTTTCCATGTTCTGGGTTAGTCCTCTAGCACCGGAGAAGCAAAAGAGCCCCATCAGAAGCCATTACCCACCCCCATGAATTAATGACCCATAATTGCTCATTTCCAGTCCTCCCAGCCCTGGCTGTTTCAGCACCCAAGCTGCTAAAAACATTCTGGTCATCTGGACTTCAGTCAGGGCTTTATCCCACTGTGTCACAGAGCTGGAATGAAAATGTCACAATTATTGACTGATTATTTAGGGAACGGCTTTATTCAGCATTGATATGCTTACTCTATGACAAAGGAAAGTCCATCCTGATGATTTAGGATTGTTGGCACACAAGCAGTTTAAAAGGATGTCATGTCACTGCCTTGTTGTTTCCTTCTCTTTTTTCTAGTGGTCTAAAGTCTTCAAATTAATCATCCATTTTCTGTTTTCCAATGATTTCAGTCTACTTTTTCCCCCTTTAAAAATTAAAAGATAATTCTAAACATATTTTATTTGAATTCCTAGTTGGTGTCCCATTACTTTTAGAAGCTCTGTTTCTTTCCTAACAATTTTCTTTTACCAGATCTATTTTAGCTTGAAGCTGATCCATTTTCCAGGATAAATACCGAGCAGTTGTAACCATATGCTAAAGATCTTTTATTAGAGAAGTTTCTTGTCCAGAAATCCTAGTAGAAGTCATTTTCTATACTGATCCAGTTTGATTTTTTCCTCAGAAAAGTGATTTTTTACACTGTCACAGCATTTTCACTCTTCAAAATAAGTATGATGACACTTTTTAGATAAAGTGGAGCGTTGTCTGTAAAGATACAAACAGACGTTCCTATCAAGAGTCAGGTTTTCCTGCAGAACATCAGAAGTCAGGTGCGCCACAGTGGTCATCCAGCAAAACTCTAATGCTCACATCAATTCACAGCGTGTAGGGTGTATATTATTTAAATAAAGACAGTAATCTGAAAAATGCATATTGGAAAACTAAACAGTGAATCAGCATTCAAAGGGCTGGGTTTAATAATCTGTTGCACAGCACCCATGAAATGATTTTTAAATTATTCCTTTATATATGTCAGTTGTTTCATTTCTGTTTAAAAAATCTCTAAGCCCTTCCCTTTTAGGCAGCCTTTCTCTTTCCTGCTGACCCGAGAAGTATATAAAAAATGATGGCCGCCATATTGGTCAGTGCTGCGGTAGCCGTAGATATATAGGTTATATCCTGCCAAGGATAGAACTGCCGGCCAGCTTCCAAAGCTTCAGGGCACCTTCCAGCCACCCATGCTGTCAAGCAGCTCAAACTGAGCTCACTAAAAGACAAGTCTGAGTGCAAAGCCTTTTAGAGCTTTCCTGCCACTGAACAGTATGCTCCTGTGAGGCTTTTGAGGATCAATGGTCAGATTGTGCTTTCCATAGCTGGGCAGATAAGTTATATGGGGAAAACCTTCCACTTTCTTATTTTTTACTGATGTTTCATAATGTTCCTCTTCAGCAAAGTTATTTTAAAGCTAGGATTGCTGTGTTTTAATGGACTGTCAGATTGTCTCTGGACTGTAATGTACTTTTAAATGAGCACTCGTTGTTTCTGTTAGTATAAAAATAGTATTATCTAACTGATAAACACAATTTCTGCACAGAAAATAGTTTATTTTAAGGTTGTGGGGCTGCCAAGGTGTTTGAAAGTGCTCTTCATTATGTTTTTTTCTGTCAAAAAAGTTTGTGAACTGGCAGTTTTACTGGAATTGCTGCTAGTTTTCCCCAGGATAGAGGCATCATTTTTCAGCTTGACCATAGAAGAGATTGCCACTTGACTGTGGGTACTTCTTCCAGCCAGAAAAAGAAAAAGTTAAGCAAACAGCCTTTACCATCACAGCAGGGTAGCAATTTGCCTCAGCTGCAGGTGGATAAATCTGATGTGGCCATTTGCTGTACCTCAGACCACTCATCTTTTATTGTGGATCCCTCTGGTATAGCACCTAGAGCCACTATGGACTGGGAGTTAGCCACGTCCTCTGCAGCTCTTGGGGACCCCTCAGTGAGCAAGGGAGAACCACTCATGTTGGTCATGGGAGAGGGAATAGGGAAGGTTTCCCTGTTGTGACACAATGCTGTGCCCATCCCTGGGGAAGCAACAGTCGCCATTAGTAACATGGTCAGCCCCATTTTTCCTGTCAAAAAGTAAAAGAAATCCAAGCATGTATCTATTCCTCCTGCAATTTCTTTGGATAAAAGTTCCTTACTGGCACTGGCTCAGGGTTTGATTCAGGCTATTGATCCTTCTTGTAGAGTAGTTTCTGGTAAAAGAAAGAGAGATGCCACCTTTCTGAAGAGATTCAGGATTCTGAATCTGAGCAGAAAGATGCATGAACAGATTCAGGGTTTTGCCCTCAGATTTATGATTCAGACTCTAAGGAAAGCTCTCTTTCTGATTCTCATTGTGGGCATTTCTCTTTCTCTAAGACTAGTGCTAGAATGTCTCAATGTTTTCAGTGGGAAAACACTGGGGTTTCTCAGTGTCTCAAAAATACTATGAGTTGTTATAGAAAGAATTTCCAGAGCCTACACCCATTACCTGTGTCCTGTCTGCTTTAGACGATGTGTATCCTACTGCACTTTTCCTGATAATCAGACAGTTGTTCCTAAAAAGGCAGATAGGATGTATAAAGATCCTCAGTCTTTTAAATTTTTATGCACAATTCCCAAACCTTACCAGCAGCTATAACCTTAATTGACTCCTCTATTGCTAAGCACTTAGTTAATTCTAATCCTACTCTTACTAATAAGGATGGAAAATTTACTGATAGGTATGAAAAAAGTGCATACATCTGCAACTTTTAATTTCAGAATTTTAAATTTTCAGGCTTCTGTGTTAAAGTTTATTCTGACATGTTGTGAACATATGTGGAAGTCTATATCTACAGTTTCTTCTTGTGAAGAAAAAATCTGCTTTACAAACATACTTTCCTCTATTGCACAGGTCACTAGTCATTGTTTGCAGTGTGTGTATGACTCATGATACCTCTCACAGGGCTATGGCCACTGTTACTAAGAAGGTTTTCTTGGTTGCATTCTCAGAACCTCCCAGATGATGCCAAAAAATGTGATTTTTAGCAGTGTGGTGGGTGTCAAGTTCGCTCCTTGAATGATGTTATGCACCTAGTTCGCTAATACAAATTGAACTGTAAAATGCTTACTACAAAATAATAAAACAGAAAATAGTAGGTAGCCCACAGTTGAATTAAAAATGGATTATCCTTTATTGAAACACAGAAACAAGTGATCCAAGTTGAGTATAATTAAAAGCATCAAAGCACTCAGTATTTATATATAAGCAGGTTATTTGGAGCAAGGATGTGGTTACATAGGGTGGTTCGTTTAAGAGCAATAAAAGAATTAAACTCATTCTTTTAATGAAGTCACCCTTCTCCTTAACACCCTGGTGTAAACTGAGACTGTGCTGCCTTAGAACCGCAACTAAACAGCTAGAGACAAATTACAATATATACTATATGAACAGCTTATTACTTTATATAGGCTAACCTACTACTCCAAACTCCATCAGTTAAGAAACCAACTCACTAACACAATGACAACTAATTACTAATGACTAACTAATTACTAATGACTAACTAATTACTAATGACTAACTAATTACCAATGACTAACTAATGAGCAGCATTTTTAAAAAACTATTTCATAGTGCTTTAGTAGACCAAAGTTTCAGTTAGTGTGTTCGCTAACCCTTTTTGACTAATTCTTCGAGATCTGACTTTGGTCACGTGTTCCAACAGGATTGTGGCAAATTCAATGAAGAAATACCTACCATAAATATAAAAGTAATAAAGTTCTGCAGTTTCTCTGACTTTGCAGTCGCTTCTCCCTAATTCTTTGTGAGCAGAATTTGGTCACATCTCCAAGCAGGATCGTGGCAATTACAAAGGAGAAATACCTACCAGATATTTAAAACTGAATAAAGTCTTCTGTTTCACAGTATTTTTGCAGTGTATGTTGCACTTAAATTTCCTTTTAATTTGTTTAGTCAGGTTTCAGTATGCATACTAACCGGGATGTTACACCCTTAGCCCCCCCCCCATTTTACTTCAGAAAGTTTTGTTTGTTTTAATTTATGTATTTCAATTGGCAATTCTGACACTTACTCATAGGACTAAGTAGCTCCTAAAGTTGTAGTTGTATGAAATACTGTCCTGCTAATTAATGCTTGGCAATTTCCTTTTAATTTCGGATTGACTACACTTTTTTAGTTTTCTGGCCCACCTTGTTGTTCATGCTTCTTCCCACTCCGTTCACACTCACTTTGCTTCAGCTTACTCCACTCCTCTACCCTACCTTTCTTCTCACCCACCCCCACATCAATTATCCATATAGTTAACCCACTCAACCCCACCCTCATTGCACTGTCCCTTCCTATGAATCACACCCTATTAAACTCACCCCTTATATCCAAACCCCTCCCACCTCTTTACACACTCTACTTCACACCTCCCTCTACTGTCACTAATCTCTTCCCCCAACTTAGTTATCCCACATACCTTCCCTCTGTCTAACTCATATTTACTCTCTTTCAATTACCCCTTCCCCTAATATATTCCTCCTTGTCTTCTCATCCTTTATGTTTCTACTCCTATCTAACCTCACCTCATATGACACTCAGCTAAACCAACATCCTAATGCTCCTACCTCTTTTCATTACACTGTACTTACCAATAGCCACTATTCTTGTCCCATATCACTCACCCTCCCTCTTCAGTAGTACAGAATTTACTGTCGTCAAAATCAAATTACCTCCAAGATCTCTCCACATGACAAACTCAGACAGAAATTCCTCTCACCCTACCCCAATTAAATAATTTCTCTACTTCTCTTACAACATCCTTCAACTCTCAGGTGACATTTGCCCCAACCCTGGCCCACATTTTAACTTTTCTACTCCTGCACAAATGCTCTTGCAAGTCCCTAACCATAGCCCCAAACATCTCTCCTTTTACTCTAGCAACAGCCACAACATTCTTAACAAAATAACTGAATTCCACTCTTGGATAGATCAATAATTCCCCAACATAGTAACTCTATCTGAAACATGGCTAAAATCATATAACTTTGACAATGAATTTCTCACCCCTGTTTATAACATTCTACACCTAGCTAGAGCTCTTTAAAAAGATGGAGGAGTTGTTATTGTGTACTCAGACATCCTAACCTTACCCCCCTAACTAACCATCCCCTTCTTTTCACCCAGTTGAACTCATTATTGCCAATTGGAAAATAAACAACCACAAAACCCTAACTATAGTCCCCATCTACATACCCCCTGGAGACAACTTACCCTTAGAACAAATTCTCCACTGGATGTCTGACAATATAACTAATGACCACAAAACAGTAAAAAAAACAATTAAAAAACACCTCACGGACATTTCTGAGCTAAAAACCAAATTACTGCCCCACAGGATACAAAAACATGACTAAGCGCTTTCACCATCATAGGCTTCATCAGAGTCATGTTTTAATCACCAATTAATTAATTTATTTATTGCATTTGTTTACCGGGAAAGTACACTGGGCCTAAAATAACCCATTTTCAGTGGAGGCCTGGGGAGAAAAGCTCCAACGAGATACAGAAAAGTATAAACATTAATTAGTACAGAAGTAGAAACAGTGTTACTAATAGTAAATATAGTAGCATATACAGAATATATACATAAAAGCAGGAATCTAGTTTGTTTGATTACAGTAATATATACAGAAAATATACATTAAAGCAGAATTCAATGAATTCTATCAGTGTGGTATAAACAGAGATATATTAATCAGTATTATTGTACCAGTAACAACAAGTGAAGATAAAAATAAATATGGAGAAAATATCATCAGTCACTAGTAGCAAAAGACATAGGAGTTTAGTAATCATATAAGGAGAGTGAAGAGGTTAGGTTATAGAGCAGGAACATAGCCAGGAAGAGTTGAGATGATTTTTCAGTATTTGTTTGAAGGTGGTGGTGCTGCCTGTGTTTCTTATAGAAGGTGGAAGTGAGTTTCATAGTTTGGCGATGGTGAAGGAATCGAAGAGTTGACTAGCAGGTAACGTAGGTTTATCTACTTTTAGAAGTAGATGATTTTCAGATCTTAGATGCCTGCTGGGATGGTATTTGGCAAGTAGAGTTGAGAGAGCAGGACAGTCTGTGGGTCTGTAGATTATTTTGTGCACAGTAGTTAGTTGGGTGAATGAGAGATGGTGGGGGAGTTCCAGCCACCCTAATTGTTTCAGTGACTTACATTGGTGGGATGAGAACTTGGCCTTGGTGGCAAATTTTGCTATTCTGTTGTAACACATAGCAAGTTTGGATTTTGTAGATTTTGGATATTAGTGAGGAGATGGGCACCATAAAGGAGAGAGGGTAATAAAAAGGTAGTTGCAAGGGTTTGTCTAGTAGAGAGACTAAGAAAGTGTTGGTGCCTGTAGAACATACCAAGTTTTTGGTGTGCTTTTTTAATGTTATTGTTTATGTGTAGTTCAAAGTTAAGGTTTTCATCTATAATAATGCCTAGTAATTTAGTGCGTGAGACAACTTTTATAGTGGTATTATCTTGAGCTTGTATAGTGAAGAGTTTTTTTATCAAATGGAGTGGTTTTCCTAGGAGTAAAAATTACTAGTTTTGTTTTTATTTGGATTTAGGGCAAGATGTTAAGCATCCAAGATTCAGTTGATGTGAGGGCATTCTGGGTAATTTGCTGGAGTTCCGAGCTGGAATTTGCAGTGCATATTATTGTAGAGTCATCAGCATACTTGATTACTGAGCATTGTGGGAGAATGGTGTAAAAGTTGTTAATAAAGATGCTAAATAAGACAGGACCAAGTATGGAGCCTTGGGGTACCCCTGTGGAAGTACTGAGGAAGGGAGAGTAAGACTGTTGCCATTTGGTGGATTGTTGCCTATTGGAGAGATAGCTATTGAACCATTGTAGGGTAGGGGGATAAATGTGGAGGGTGGATAGTTTAGAGAGGAGGATAGTGTGGGAAATGGTATCAAAAGCTTTGGAGAGGTCAAGGAAAAGTGAAGCAATTATTTTACCAGAATCCCATTCCCAGTTAACTGTATCAAGAAAGGATAGGAGGGCAGTAGTGGTGATGTGTCCTGATCTGAAACCATGCTGAGTGGGTGATAAAATTTGATTTTCATGCAAGTGGTTGAGGAGTTTGGCATAGGGTTCATAGGTTCATAGGTTAGCACTAGGTTAACTGCCTTTGGGGATCATTTTATGCCTAGCCAATTACCCCATGCGAGAATCAAACCATGCACCTTGTATCTGCAAGGTAAACACATTAAACATTATGCCAGCCTCCCACCCTAACATGGATGCATTTATCCAGTATTTTAGAGAGGGGTGAGAGAATTGTGGTGTCTATGTTGGTGCCACCTTTGTGTAAGGGGAGAATGAATGCTTTTTCCAGATGTCTGGGACAAGGGACTCTTTAACTGATCTGTTAATGAATATGCTGATGGGATAAGCTATAGAGTTTGCTGCTAGCTGCAGGAAGTGTGGGGGTAGATTGTCAGGGACCAAAGTACAGGTTTTTAGCTTAAGTAAAAGTTTTATTATTGTGCTGGTGGGTATGGGGGAGAATTTTAGGTTAGGGTTAAGGGTAGACTTGTTTTCTGAGATGATTTGCTCATCAGCTGTCTTGGTGGTGGTGGTGGTGTTAACCATAGGAAAGGTGGTGGTTAGGTTAGCTATGGTGTCAATGAAGTAGGAATTGAAGAGGGGGGCAAGTTCAGTGGGGGGGGGGTTGTGGGTCAGGGGATGCATTGCTTTGAGAGCCTGGGTGTAATAGTTGGCTGATGGAGGACCAGAATTTTTGGGGGTTATTTTTATGTTGGCTTTGTAGGTGGAAGTAGTGGTCATTAGACATTTTGCCTGGTTACAGAGTTGCTTGTATTGTAGTGGAGTTGAGGGGTCTTTGTTTTTCTGCCATGATTTCCAGATTTTATCCCTTGTGGACATTACTTCTTTGGTGGAGTTTGAGAGCCAGCATGCATGGTTATGTTTTATTAGTTTTTGGCAGGTGGGCGCTTGCCTATTTAGGATGAAATGGTGAGTTAAAGAATTCAACAGCCTCATTAAGTGGTAGGGATTTGAAGGGTTTCAAGTTTACTTTAGCTAAGGTTTCATTAAATATGGATGATTGGAACTTAGTAAAATTTTTGGTAGATTTGTATTGGTGTTGGACTGTAGTTGGAGTAGTTTTGCGTATGATATATGCTGGGTGGTGGTTATTAATGGTATTAGGTAGTATGCCTGCACTGATGACATTGAAAGGGTGGGACACTAATATCCAGTCTATTGTGGAGCCCCAGTTGTAATTTTTGTGAGATCTGGTGATGTCTTCAATAAGTTGGGAGAAGTTGTAAAGATTTATGTTTTTTGAGGGGTTGTTGTGGCCTGTTTCTAGCCAGTCGATATTTACATCACCTAGAATGATGGTTTCATTATCTATATTTTGGGAAGTCCAGGTAGGTACGTTTTCCAATATTGGTATGTTGTTTCCTGGGGGAATATAAAGAGCAATTATGCACATGTTTTTATGGTTGTTAAGTTTTAATATAGAGATTAGTACTTCGGCTGGGACGAAGTTGGTTGTTGGTTTTGAGTAGGGAATTAATGTGTAATTGCTGGGGAAGAGTATTGTTACTCCTCCTCCTCTCTTGTTGGGTTGATCGACTCTCAGGCATGTGTAGCTTGGGGGGAGAAATTCAGTGTCTTTTATATATGATTTCAACCAGGTTTCGGAAGCTGCTATAATATCTGGGTTGTACTTAATCCATGCATGGAGTTCAGGTATCTTGTTTCTAAGGCTTTGGAGATTTATGGTTGATAGCATAAGAGATTTGCTAGGTTTGCTGGAGCTGAGGGAGGCTGGGCCTGGGTTGGATTGTACATCAACACACTGGGAAATAGTGCTTTGGCAAATTGTGTAGGTTATACTTCTCAGTTTTTTCCTAAAAATGGTGTAGTTGCTGCTGGTGGTATAATAAAGGTAGTGTCTTTGGAAAGGTAGAATTCTCACTTTGCATAGTACAGAGGTATTAGCTGTGAGTAAGATGGGGTGGATGTCTGTGTAACTTGATAAATGTGGGTTATGTGTGCTGGTTGTACAGGTAGGTGCAGGAGGTATGTTGGGTGTCTGGAAAGTTGTGATTATTGTTAGGAGAGAGAGTGTAAGTGAGAGAAGCAAGATCAAAGTAACAGTTGTTATGGACATGATGGTGGTTGAGTGCAGTGTGATAAAGAATATGAGCAGGACAGAAGTAGTTTAGAGGATGGGGTACTATATGGGCTTATTTAGAAATGGGTGGGGAGGTAGAGTACAATAATGAGGAGGTATGATAGGGGAATAATTAGGGGGTTATGGGATAGGTGGAAGAGAAGTATGGGAGGGGTCAGGCTAGGCATAAGGTTGATGTTAGGGGGGAGGGTGTGGATGGGGGCAGGGAGAGGAGTGGAGTGAGCATAGCGAATGGAGCAGGTTCAGCCCCACAGGGAGAAGACCTGAAAAAATTATCAGTTTAAAGGTGAGTACTGAGCTTAAAATATCAGTATCTAACAAAAGCTTAATTGAATACTTTAATTTTCACTGCAGGCACATAAACAGGCTGTTTGGCATTTTTAGAGAGAGTTGTGATTAGTCTAGAGACTATGCTGAAAGTAAAAGCAGATTTTACTAATGTAAACAGTAAAGGCTTGGGACTGTGTGTGTGTGTGTGTGTGTGTGTGTGTGTGTGTGTGTGTGTGTGTGTGTGTGTGTGTGTGTGTGTGTGTGTGTGTGTGTGTTTAAGGCTGATTCAAGGTATTGGCCCAATCTAGTGTCAATTGGCTGGAACCCTTCACTGATGTTGTGCATACATCTTTTAGGCCTTAAAACCTAACAAAAGCGAAGTTGTAATTCATCTATTACAACAGAAAAGCTGTAGGGTGTCAGGTTCTTGCTTCCTGGAGTTTTAGGTACAATAGTCAGCTTCAGTGGATGAAGTGGAAAATGTGTATTGTAGTTAATCCTAAGTAGGAGGGGTTGGGGTCACGCAGGAAAGAAACCCAAGCAACTGAAAAATAAAATTAAATAAGGCAGAATTAGTGCAAAGGTTACAGAGTGTGAAGAGTGAAGCATGCAAGGTATAGAGATAAAAAGTAAAATTGATTGTATTGCATACATTATCAACATTAACATGCAGCCTCTGACTGAAAACAGCTGTACAATCCAACAGTAAATACAGACAGGATATATTGCACAAAGCAAGTATGGCTGTTCTAAGGCAATAATTTTACGGCTAAGGTATACAATATGAACAGTAACATGAAGTACACTCTCTTAGCCTTCTATAAAAGCAATTAAAAAGTACAGCCTCTGAGCCTTCTAAAAACAGTAGCATACAACAGGAATGCTTACAGATGCAGTCAGAACACAAATAAGATTTGCAATCAGTTAAAAGGATGCCTGGCAGATATATAATTAAGCTCTACTATCATGAAATAAGATGGACATACAAGCAGTTTGTCAGTTAATACAATAGCTAGCTCTCAAAGCATATAGGAGCTCTGAACATCAGTTGCAACTCAGCACCATCAAATGACTCAGCAGTTAACAGAAATAACCAAATAAATCAGAAGTTAAATAGTAATAAGACAGTAATGCATATCAGCTCTAACAGAAATGTAGTGCTGCTCTACTTACTAGCTGTGCATGCACAACGAACAAAAGGGAAGGAAACCGAACGCAGTTATAGGATGGAAAATAAACATGAGCTAAGTAGTTGAGAGATGGTTTAAAGATGGCGCCAGAGAAGGGGACTGACTAATGAAGATAATCAGGGGGTGGGGCTGGGAGTAACGGACAGGGAATGGAGTAGAGAGCAGCTAGAACAGGATTAGCCAGGAACTTGTGTCCCTCCCCGACAGGGAGAAGGCCTGAAAAAATTATCAGTTTAAAGGTGAATACTGACTTTAAAATATCAGTATCTAACAAAAGCTTAATTGAAGTCAGGGTTGCCAGCCGTCCCTATTTGGGCGGGACTGTCCCGAGATCAGCAGCCTGATCCCGAGTCCTGCACTGCTGGTTTAAATCCCAGGCAGCCTCCGCTTTTTTTTTTTTTTTTTTAATTGACCCGTATACCGGCATAAGGGCCAATCAAAAATCGCTAAACATGGAGCTTCTTGTGTTTAATGCAGAAGTTCCGCATTAAACACAAGAAGCTCCATGGTTAGCGATTTTTGATTGGCCCGTATACCGGTATACAGGCCAATCAAAACATCGCAAAACAGAGCTACTTCTGTTTAATGCAGAACTGCGATGTTTCGCATTAAACAAAAGTAGCTCCGTGTTTAGCAATTTTTGATTGGTCCATATACCGGTATACGGGCCAATCAAAACATCGCAAAATAGAGCTACTTCTGTTTAATACGGAACTGCGATGTTTCGCATTAAACAGAAGTAGCTCCGTGTTTAGCGATTTTTGATTGGCCCGTATACCGGTATATGGGCCAATCAAAACATCGCAAAACAGAGCTACTTCTGTGTAATGCAGAACTGTGATGTTCCGCATTAAACAGAACTAGCTCTGTGTTTATGAGCTACTTCTGTTTAATGCGGAACTGTGATGTCCCCATTAAAGACATGGAAGACCTTTTTTTTTTTTTTTTTTTTTTTTTTTTTAGACTTTGTCCCTACCTGGCCAGTCGTAAATCTGGCAACCCTGATTGAAGTAGTTCTGGAATACTTTAATTGTCACTGCAGACACATAAACAGGGCTGTTTGGCAGTTTTAGAGAGAGTTGTGATTAGTCTAGAGACTATGCTGAAAGTAAAAGCAAAACTTACTAATGTAAATAGTAAAGGCTTGGGAGTGTGTGTGTGTGTGTGTGTGTGTGTGTGTGTGTGTGTGTGTGTGTGTGTGTAATGCTGATTCAAGGTATTGGCCCAATCTAGTGTCAATTGGCTAGAATCCTTCACTGATGGTGTGCATACACCTTTTAAGCCTTAAAACCTAACAAAAACTAAGTTGTTATTCACTTATTACAACAGAAAAGCTGTAGGGTGTCAGGTTCTTGCTTCCTGGAGTTTTAGATGCGATAGTCAGCTTCAGTGGATGAAGTGGAAAATGTGTATTGTAGTTAATCCCAAGTGGGAAGTAGGGGGGTGGGGATCATGCAGGAAAGAAACCCATGCAGCTATTACAACAGAAAAACTGTAGGGGGTCAGGTACTTGTTTCCTGGAGTTTTAGGTATGATAGTCAGCTTCAGTGGATGCAGTGGAAAATGTGTATTGTGGTTAATCCCAAGTGGGGGATGGGGGTCATGCAGGAAAGGAACCCATGCAATAGCTGTGCATGCACAATGAACAGAGGGGCAGGGAACCTAAAGCAGTTATAGGATGGAAATAAATATGAGTTAGGTGGTTGAGAGATGGTTTAAAGATGTAGCCAACCCTTTATGAAACTTCCTTACATTCAAGTAACATAACCTGCAGTCCTATTCATATAATTAAACAGACTAAGTATTATAGCATATTTAAAATACAACACAATAAATAAATAATAATGTCTTAAGTGATACAAAATAAAAATTGCACAACAAATAACACCCATAGATATCACACATACTGGGTGCAAATATCTGCAATAGATACACTTAATCCAAACCCTAAGTATGAAAAACAACTACAACAAAAGGAAAAGGTGTATCCATCTTGACCTGCATAGCAGCTACTTATATTATTTCATATACATTATATTCTTTTATATTGTTAATCATATTTAAACAGTATCAGTGTATTCAACTATCTAGTCTAACATTCTTTCCGTTTGGGATCACCTTCTCCCTGATCTGTAAAAACTCGGTCAATAACAAACAATATAAACCTTTTAATGTTGTTACAGTTAATATTGTGCATATATAAAGCACTAGTTTATTTCCTGTTTCTGATATCTCCAGCGTGCTCCACTGTTTTTTGTTATTGATAGAGTTTTTACAAATCAGAGAGAGGGGGTGATCCCAAGTTGGATGTTGAAATTAAACAAACTAAATGGCAGTTGATATTAAGTGCCAGGGTTGAGCTGGGAATTGATGAAAACATTTCTATTTCTTCTGTTTAAAAAAAAAGGATATAATTGGTAATTAAAACATGACTCTGATGAAGCATATGATGATGAAAGCACTTCGCATGTTTTTGTATCTGTGGGTAGTAAGCTGGAAATAAACTGTTTTGTTTTTAGCTCTGGACTGTCCATGGAGTGTTTTTTAATATAGCTAATGATACTATAATACTAGGCAATTTTAACATCAACTGGCTGCCCCTCTTCTCTAACTCCCCTGCCTCCAGCATAAACCTATATGGGTACTCACAACTTATCTCTTCTCTCGCTTTTCTTCATAAATCCACTAATACCAGTTCTATCCTGGACTGGATGACCTTTATCACCACCCTGAATCCTTACCCAACTCCATTAGTGATCATTCCCCTATAAGCGCCCAAAGACCCTCTCGCCACCTCTCTAGACCTCATAAATTTAAAGAATGCCAAAAGCTAACCAACTTCAACCCTGATACATTTAATAATACTCTCTCTGCTACAGACTGGTCCTTCCTCTCATCCCTACCTCTACATGAAGCTGTTTTCCAGTTCAACTCTATCTTCCTAAACATACTGGACTCCTGGCCCCTCCCAGAACTGTCAGAGTAAAATTATTGTGTTCCCCATGGCTCACCAACTCAAACCATTTTTGGTTCATCAACCAAAACAGAGATTCCACCTGGAATCTCTGGACTAAGGCCAAATTTCCCACACACTACCAAAAATATAGGGAACGCTGAAATTTAACCAAAAACATATGAATATCAATAAAAATAATTTTTACCTCACACCCAAAGCACAAAACCCAGAAATCATCAAAAGTTCTGGAATACTGTCAACCATATTCTCCACCCAGCAAATACCTCAATGCCCAACCCCACCTCCAATAACACACCCCAAGAAACTGCATACATTTTCAATTCATAATTCTTAAACACTATCAGCAAACTTGTGCAAATTTCTCACCAAAACAACCCCACACCTCCCACAACCCCCCTACCACAAAACAGCCCATTTTCACTTAATCCTTTTCCAGCCAGCTATATCAAAAAACTTCTTCTCAAACTTAAAAAAACATGTTCCCATCAGCAGGCAGCCGGCCATCTGTCTTCCTAATGGCTGCTGCTAAATCCATAGCATATCCTGTCTCTATCCTCATTAACTGCTCAATCAGTAAATCCACTGACCCTACTCTCTGGAAAAAAATTTTACATCATACCAATCCACAAAGGTGGAAATTCTGTAGAGCTCTCTAATTATCGACCCACTGCCATACTCTCTCCCTTCTCAAAAATGATTGAACACTATGTTCATAAAGAAAGCTCAGCTTATCTCACACAAGAAAACCTGATCACCCCTACCCACCATGGCTTCAGCACCCACCACAGCACCACTATTGCACTTATTTCTTTTACTAATTCCATCTCCTTTGCCATAGACAATAATAAAATAGTGTCCTGTCTCTTCTTAGATCTCTCCAAAACCTTTGACACTGTCTCTCACCCCAGCCTCCTCTCTAGACTCTCTCAACTCAACCTCTCTTCAGCTACTATCTCCTGGTTCAACAGGTGTTTCACTGACAGACAGCAATCTTTAAAATGGCTCTCTGCACTACTTCCTTTTCTCCCCATCAAAATGGGTGTCCCATAAGGTTATGCCCCTCCTTTTTAACATCTTTACTAACCAACTTCACACATTCTGTCCTAAGTAATCCCTCATACAGTATGCAGATGACTCCACAATCATGTCTATTGCTAACAACCCCACTGACCTCCTAACCCTGACACAAACATCCTTCAACCTCACTGAAACACGGCTTAATAACAATCAAGTTATCAACCAATACCAGCACATCAGGGGAAGATTCCTCATTTACTGATAATGATAGTGCCGGACATAAAGAATCACCTAATCATAAAAGATCCAACACTACTGTCCCTTTAGAAATGGCACCAGGCGTCGAGGTGGACGCAAACACAAACATAGTCACAAAACCCAACTCCCTGGAGGGATTGATACAGAATTTCCTAACATAACTAATTATGAATATCGAAATGTTTTAAATCTGTCCGATGTAACATTGTCTGATGATCAGGAACAACTTTTGAATAAAGGACTTGGATTTGTACCCGGGTTTTTTTCAGATGAATATCATATTGTCAAAGATATCACCAGTGCCTGTCGTAATCTTAACCTTAAATTGTTTTTTGCTGACAGGGAGCCTCAAAGATCTACTGAATTCAGATTTCTCAAATCTGAATTTCAGCCCCCTATGAATAAACATGTTTCTATTTTCATGCAATCTGTAGTCAGAGATCTACATTTTCAACATAAGGAACATACAATACTTGGTCATAATCTATTACCACCGGAAACAATTGCCCTACAACAATTACGTAATAACCAGAATATTGTAATTTTACCAGCTGATAAGGGTGGAGCAGTGGTGGTTATGAATATGAGCTACTATCTTAGTGAGGGTAGATCACAACTTTCTGACACTAGATGTTATATGCACATGGACATTGATCCTACTCCAGTCTTCAAAAAGGAGATTGATTCCTTTCTACATTTAGCTGAGGAAGAAGGCTTTATTAGCAGGATTAGTGTTTTGCACCTTACTGTTCAAGATCCACAAAAACAAATTTTATATCTTCTCCCCAAAATTCATAAATCCCTTTCCAATCCCCCAGGTAGACCTATTGTTTCTGGCATCGGTTCCTTGACTGAACCATTATCCATGTTTCTTACCCAACATCTTAAACCTTTATTGAGCTTTGTCAGGGCAAGATTGCAAGATACGACACAATTTCTGCAGATTATTCAGGACACGCAGTTGGAACCTGCTTGGCTTATGTGTTCACTAGATGTCAAAGCCTTATATACTAGTATTCCACACTGGGCAGGCTTACAAGCACTGCAGTATTGGTTGGATCGGTCTGCCCTATATTCTCCAGGATTCAATACACTACTCATTTGTATGACTGAACATGTATTAAATAAAAACATCTTTTATTTTCAAGGGGAATGTTATTGGCAGCTCCAAGGTACGGCTATGGGAGCTTCTTTTGCTCCCATTTATGCTGATCTTTTTATGGCTTTCTTCAAAAAATGCATGATTTATGAGCCACTACATAACATTTATCTTGTGGAAATCGATATATGGCGTAGATATTTGGATGATTGTTGGATGGTGTGGCGGGCGGATGCTACATATTTGCAGGAATTTGTTGAATATCTTAATGGTAATATTTGGGGAATTGAGTTTACGGTCACATACAATTTACAATCCATAAATTTTTTGGATGTTACTGTCACTAGGAACAGTGATCATACTTTGAATACCAAGACCTATTGCAAATATCCCCAATACAATACCTTATTGCATGCTTCTAGTATGCATCCACGCCACACCATCCGCAACATACCCAAGTCTCAATTCATGCGGATGAAACGCATTAATTCCACACATCACGAATATGAGAAAGCCAGTTTGGACTTATATCAGAGATTTGCCAACAGAGGCTATAAACAACAGGATATAGTTAGGGCTTGGGATTGGTCCACCAATGTTGACAGAGACACCTTACTACAATATAAAACACAGTATAGTGATCCAACTTCATCTTCCATTAGGTCTGTGACTACCTATGGTAGAAATTATAATGCCATTAAGGGCATTATTAACAGACATTGGAACATTTTATTGGCTAATGATCAGCTTAGACCACTTTTGGGATCTCGGTGCCAGTTCACCTATAGAAGAGGAAAAACACTGGGTTCATTGTTCTCTCATTTTAAACATAAGGAAAGTGGGGGGGGCAATATATAAACAGTTAACTATGTCTGGTGATGAATTGTTGGGAACCTTTCCCTGTGGTCACTGTGGTTCTTGTAAAGAGGTTTGCAAACTGAAACAATTTACTAGTCAGAACACCAGTAGAGTTTATGACTGCAAAATATTTGGAAATTGCAATAGTAGCTGGGTGGTATATTTAGCCACCTGTCAATGTTCGGCCTTTTATGTTGGCCAAACGTCCAGACCACTTAGAACACGTATCAACGAACATAGAAGTGACATCAAGAACAAAAAAGACACCAATGCCTTATTTCGTCACACATTGAAGCATCCAAATGCTCAATTCACTTTTATGATTATTGACAGAATCATTGGTGATCGGAATAATTCTCTAGGATGGCATAGCATTTTGAATCATAAAGAAAAATACTGGATTATTACACTGGGAGCACTTTTCCCACCAGGTTTGAATAATCATTTATAATTATTGTTATCATGAGTAATGTATGATTTACCTCTGGTGCCACATATTTTAAATCTATTATTGTATTTGTTAATTTCAGGTCCCAGGGGATACCATACTCAACGTCCTTGTATCCAGAACCACATGTCTATTGTTAGCCACAACTTTTTATGATGAACAGACAAGCCATGGTGTTCATGTACGCTTTCACTATGTTTTATTACCATTTATTACATTTTTCCATGCTTAATATTTTACATTATTTATATATTAGGTTACTTCATCATGTTGGTATTGCCTTGCTAACATCCGGTTTACTATCTTTTGGCTTAGTCATTTTTGTATGTACCTATGAAATTCAGTTCTTGACAGGTGTTTATTGTAAGTTCAGTGGGTTGCTGTATTATTTTTTGACATTTCACTATTTTTAGACATATTGCAAATGCTGTCTTTGCTTATTCCATGGATTCACTCTGTTACACTAACCATTTTCATTAGTATTTTATGTCATAGTGTTCAATGATATTTGGTACTTTAAACTAAGATTTTGGGAGTGGGATCCTACCACTTTATACATTGGTAGGTTCAGGTTTCTCATTGGTTGGGCATGCTTTTAAATAGTCATGATGTATTGCCTCTGTTTTTTTGGCTATGTATCACTGAAGAAGGCATTTTTTTGCCAAAACTGGTCTGACCATTAAAGTTATGATTTTTCAGTAACTTTTTGGGTGTTTCTCCTTTTTTGCTCCGTTTCACGTATCTGCTGGCCAACAGTGTTTTTTATGGTACAATTCGGCCGTTCAGTACCTACGTGCACAGCATTGTGTTTGGTTAATAACAATCAACTCATACTTAACCCTAAAAAAGCAAAACGTCTTCTCTTCCTCCCAAAATCACTTTATCATCTTACGTCCTCTTTTACCATCTCTTCCCTTAATGACACCTTGATCGTAGCTGAAGCTCACACTAACCTCCTTGGAGTAATTATAGACAACCAACTTAAATTTGACCTTCATGTTCTTCACAGCATCAAGAAAACCCACCAAAAGCTTGGCCTACTGTATAGAAACAAAGGTTCCACACACCCAACTCAATGATCTCACTTGACCCAGCATACCTTCTCCCTAACCTCTTCTACAGCTCTCAAATCTTAACCAACTTACAGTACTCACTACTTTCCAAACTCAAAACTACCTACAACAAAGTTGCTATATTTGCAGTTAATCTAGCCTCCAGATATAACCACTGTCATACTCTCCAGACACTCAGCTGGCTTGAGTTTCCTAACCAATTGTTATTTACACAACTTCTTGTTATCCAGTCTATCCTGAATAAGCCAACTTCTTGCCCTAGCATCTCCTCACTTCTCTCTCTCTCTCTGTCTCTCTCTCTCTCTCTATACATATATATATATATATATATATATATATATATATATATATATATATAAACCCCTTCAATTCCTCAGAAGCTCAGACCTAGGTCTGTTACAGATTCACAAACCTAAAAAATCTATTGGTCAGAATCTCTACAGCTATTTTCCTGCTCTTTCATGGATCACGTTTCTCATGCCCCTCAGAAATATTACCCACATCCAGGAATTCAAGGAAACTCTCAAAGGGTACCTTAACAGCAAGTGGACCTGTCACTGCAGTCATCCCACTTGAACCCATCCCTTTCTCCTTTCACTATCCTCTATATTCCTCTCTTCCCTACTGACCCTCTAACAAACCACTTTGAATTATACAGACGTCTAGTGATGAAATACCAGTGTGTCTTTTCCCAGTGTTCAGTTATTACTTAATTTCTATATATCTACTACTCATATTAAAAGTCTTTGTTGCTGCTTATCACACTTATTCAGTTAGAAACTTTTGTTAAATTGTTATTGTATATTTCTTCAATCTTTTTGATTTATCTTGCTTTGTTGTACTGTGGAGCCTCTTGGACACTCATTCATTTGTTTTATTGAATATTGTTTTTTTATTAAATCTTGTAATTTTTCTTGCTAAGTTGTGCTGTGGATCTTTTCTCCCTGGGCCTCCACCAAAAAAGTGTTTTTTCTCAGTCAGACTATTCTGGTCAACAAATGTCAAATAAATAAATAACAAAAAGATCTACCATTAGACATCTATCAGAATAAATATTAATACATATAAACTAAAACACTGTTAACAGAGATCGTTTTTGCACCAAATAAACACTTCATCAGATTTGTGTGTAAAAACATATAATATGAATAAACGTGTATAAATCTACAAGTGAACACCTAAGTAGGCTGACAACCATAGCTGTAATTGCCCAGGTGGAAATACAGTGAAAAATGTTAAAAATGAAAATAAAGCCTTAAAGGCTCTGGGAATTTGTTCAAGTGTGGCATCTAACTAAGAAAGCGTTTAGTTTGAATGAGTAAAAGTGCACTCGAGTATCAGAAAACAGCACCAATATCAATTATTTTCATTGTAAAATATTTACGACTGATATTTGTTTTTAACAATAATAGCATGTAATGTCAGCATTAATCAGTCTCATATCAGACTTTTAACAGTCTTTTAAACAGTGGGGCAGTTTTTTTGAGTTGTATTATGCTATTTATGGAGCAATAATAATTAAGCCTCGGATTTCTAAACAAGTTCAGTTTCAGCTGCCACAGTAGTTCAGTTTTTCTAAAAGATTAGGGATGTCTCCTTCAAGTTCCAAAAGGTCCACATGATCAATAATTTTAAATTTAAAGTCAGTGTGTCTTTTGTGCAGCTGCAGGTGTTGAGCCAGTGTGTTATTCTTGCACTTAGCTCTAATTTCAGAAAGATGACCAAAAATCCTTCTTTTAAGTCTGCTGAGCATTTTCTCCACATAAAATGCTTCATAGTCATTGCAGCTTGCCCTCTAAACCACCTGCATTGAGTTACAGTCACCTACTGTAGTGGTTTTAATAATTTTCTTTAAATAAGGGCAGAAAAACATGTCTCCCTGCAATATGTTCTGACAAAAGACACAGCTGGCTCTACACATATTAGTTAATGTATCCTGTGGTCTGGGCCTACCTTCAACCCAACTCCTGATGTTTCTGGCTTTACTATACAGAAAGGAAGGAGCTTCTCCAAAGATGTCCATTAAATACGAGCTTTCAGCAATTATATATTTATATATCTATATATATATATATATATATATATATATATATATATATATATATATATATATATATTAATATATTAATGATGCTGTGATAGTCAACAGTAAAAGTCAAGATACAACTGACATTAGATTTGTTGTCCATACATTGCTTTAACACCCTCCTATAAGGCCTGTTAAGTGCTGGTGCATTTGTACTTTTTAGGTTCCAAAATGCTTCTTAGCATATTGCTTTCATATCCCCTCACCAAAAATAATTTTCAAGTCCATTTAGGTTCTTAAGGAAGGGTTCCATTTTCATGGTGATCCTAGCTAACCTGTAGCCCTGGGCCTCAAAAACATTACATTTTGCCCTGGTGGGATGGAGACTCTTATTATGTAGCAAGAGGTTTACTCTGGTAGGTTTTCTGTAAAGATCTTTGTCCATTTTACCTTCATCTAAGTCTTTAGTAATCTGCATATCTAAGAAGACTGCCGAGATGAGGCTGTGAGAAGAGGTGAAATGCAGGAAACTGGTGGTTTAACGCATATAGTTGATAACATCTTCTAATTTAGCACTATCTCCTTTCCACACAATAAAAATGTCATCAATAAAGCACAGATATACCATGATATGTTGCATGCATTCTCTGTTGTTAAAAACATAATCCTCGTCCCACTTGCCTAGGGCTATGTTGGCTAGGCTAGGGGCCATAGCTGCCCCATGGCTATACCAGTCTTTTGTTTATATTAATGTCCATTAAATGTAAAAAAAACTGTAGCGAAGCCATATCTAAAGGTTTACCTGTTCTTTCATGTTGTGCTGGTGTGCCATTGTTGTTTTTCCTGTACAAATCAATCACTGTTTCAGTAGAATAATTATGTAGAAATACAGTGACGTTGCCCGTTTGATTCTCAGAGCGTCTTCTGTGTGGCGACATGCGTGGATGGGCATTCCTTCATTGAAGGTTGTGCATTAGGCCCGGCAAGCCAGCACGTAAAAATCTACTGCCAATCATTAGCGGACCGGAGTTCCGCTGTTGCGACCCCTAACCGGGAAAAGCCGAAAGAAGATCTCACAGTATATAATGATTCAACATCTGTTTTTAATAAAATACTGTCAGCAACAACTGTAACATGTTTTATTTTCCTTAAAAATCATTAGATTCTTTTATGTGTGAAATGTTCTTCTCAGCCAGAGGTTTTAACAAAAAAATCCAGATAGATGGCATCAGCTTCGGTCAGGGACACCCACTTGCAACCACTGGGCTGTAAAGAGGGTTTTCTCTATTTTTGTGTGGCTTAGGATTCCAAAGAATTTAGGCAAGTTGGAGGAAGGTGTCTGCAGATAATCAAACAAGTTTTCTGTTTACAAACCACCATCATGAAGTGCAGTCAAGGCTGTGTACCAGTTGTTGTGTGATGCCTTACCTTAATCTCTTCTAAAGTTAAAGATTCATAATAGTTAGTATCACTCAGCATTTCTTCTATCCTCTGGTTATAGCTGCTGGTATCAGTAATAACAATACCCACTCTCCTGTCAGCCTTCATAACCCTTTGAGACTTATCTCTGCTTACCTTCAACCTAGCTCCTGATGTTTGTGGCTTTTCTATGCACAAAGGATGGAGTTTCTCCAAGGATGCCCATTAAATATGAACTTTCAGCAATTATGGCCCAATTCCCTCTAATAATATTAATGACACTGTGATAGTGAACAGTAAAAGTCAAGATACAACTGTCTTTAGAGTTTTTATCCATAGATTTCCCAGAAACATCAGGAGTTGGGGTGAAGGTAGGCCTAGACCATTGGATACATGCACCAATAAGTGTGGAGCCAACTCTGTCTTTTGTCAGCACATAAAGGAAAAATAATTTTTTGTCCTTATTTAAAGAAACTGATTAAAACCCAATGTGGGAGGTGACTATAATTCAGTGCAGGTGGATTACAGGGCAAGCAGCAATGATTGTGATGCATTTTATGTGTGGAAAACACTCAATAGACTTCAAAGAAGAATTCCTGGCCATCTTTCTGAAATTAGAGCTAAGTATAAGAATAATGCACCAGCTCAGCACCTGCAGCTTCACAAAAGACACACTGGCTATAAATTTCAAATTATTGATCGTGTGGATCTTTTGAAAATGGAAAAAGACATCCTTAGTCTTTTAGAAAAATGTAAACTACCATGGCAGTTGAAACAGAACTGTTTTAGAAAACAGGGGCTTAATTATGATTGCTCTATAAAAAGCATACTAGAACTCAGAAAACTGCCCTGGGGTGGCCGCGGTGGTGCAGTGGTAAGCATTGTCATCACACAGTAAGAGGTTCTCTGGTTCAATTCTCAGCTGGTGTGCTTTCTGTGTGGAGTCTGCATGTCCTCCCAGTGGTCATGTGGGTTTCCTCAAGGGTGCTGTGGTTTCCTCCCACATTCCAAAGACATGCAGTAGGTGAGAGAGTGTATGTGAGTGAGTGGTACAAATGAATTACCATGGCAAGGCTAGCCATCTGGCAATGTAAACCTTGGCTCAAGATGATTGTCACTGCTGAAGTGACACCTCAACCCCATGTGCAAAATGGGAAAAGGGGTTGAGAATGGATGGACAGATGAACTCAGAAAACTGCCCCACTGTTTAGAAGAGTATTAAAAGTCTGATATGGGACTGATTAATGTTGACATTACATCCTAATATTGTTAAAAAATATCAAACAGTGTAAATATTTTACAATGAAAATAACTGATATTGGTGCTGTCTTCTGATACTCTTGAGTGCACCTTTACTCATTCAAGCTAAGCGCTTTCTTAGTTAGATGCCACATTTCAACAGATCCCCAGGGCCTTAATGCTTTATTTTTATTATTTTTCACTGTATTCCCACCTTGGCAATTATAGCTATAGCTTTCAGCCTACTTAGGTGTTCACTTGTAGATTTATTCATGCGTTCATTCATATTATGATATATTTTTTACGCACAAACCTGATGAAGTATTTATTTGCTGCGAAAGCGATCTTTGTTAAAAGTGTTTTAGTTTATATGTATTAACATTTATTCTGATAGCTGTCTAGTGGTACAGTTAATTATATTTTAATTTGTCTCTAACTTTTTAGTTTCAGTTCTAAGGTAGCACAGTTTCAGTTTACACCATGATGTTAAAGGGGAAGTGAGACTTGGTTAAAGGAATGAGTTTAATGTTTTTTTTTTTTTTTGCTTTTATTGCTCTTAGCAGAACCGCTCTCTCTAACCACTCCTAGCTCCAAATAACCTGATTATATATAAATATGGAATGATTTTGATGCTTTTTATTAGACTCAGCTAGGATCATTTGTTTATGTGTTTCCATAAAAAATATTCGATTTTTAACTCAACTGTGGACTACCTACTATTTTCCATTTTATTATTTTGTAGTACATATTTTACAGTCCAAGTTTTAATAGTGAACTAGGTGTATAACATATTTCAAGGAGTGGACTCCACACCTTCCACACTGCGAAGTTTCTGCTTGGTTTGCTTTTGACCCAGTATAGGTTGCATAGTGGGTTTTCTGAGACTTTGAGGGATACCACAGATTTTTCTTTTTAAAAATGAGATTTTAAATTCTCAATTGGATAGAGGGTTAGTGCTTAGTCCCTCTGCTGCAGAGATGATCAAAAAGTGTGATGAAAGGGCCAAGCTGATCCAATGGATCTCTTAAGATTTTTCAGCCCTCCTTTTCCAAATTTCCTTAAGGATTTTCTTTCTCCTCATCCAATTTTGGCAAAAAAATAGACTAAAGAGTCTGAACAGAATTCAGGTAAACAGATGTTTAAGAAGAAGTGACAAGGAGGTTCCAAAAAGTATCAAGCCTCCGAAAACCAAGGACACCCCAGCATGTCTGAATGAATGTTTGAGACCTTGTGACCCCCTCCAACCCAGACCCTCTTCCTCCTCCAGAAAGTTTTAATCCCCATGTTTTTCTCTTTGACAACAAATTGTTTCAGAATAACTTGTTCTGAAAATCATTCATCAGGGTTACAGGTGGCAATGGGGGAAATTCCTCCTTTCCAGAGTGGTCAGTCCTCATCCTGCAGATCAGACTCCTTTGTTTCCACCTGTTCTTCATCACACAGTGTCCAGAGGAATCATAGAACCACTTCCTCCTTCTCATGTGGGGAAGGAGTTCTATTCAAGTATGTTCCTAGTCCCAAAGAAAGAAAATCCTTAAAGACAAGTTCTGGATCTTTCTCTCCTAAACCTGTTTGCGGTAGTGCCCAAATTCAAAATGATGCCACTTCACAAACTGTGGCCTCTTCTTGGTAACACTAGACTTAAAAGATGCTTATCACTGCATTCTTATTCATCCAAACTTTAGGTGTTTCTTAAGGTTTTGCGTGTCTCAATCACATTATCAGTTCTCTGCCTTACCTTTGGACTATCCACTGCACCAACAGTGTTCACAAAGTGTCTAGCTCCAGTTATAGCTCATTGTAGGCAACAGGCTATGCACATTTTTCCATATTTAAATAGCTTACTGCTCTTTGCACAGTTTTTTTTTTTCAAAATGTGATGCACATTTATTTTACATTTGTTAACCGGGGGTGTCTGACTGAGCCGAAAAGGTCCTTTTTCAGCAGAGGTCCGGGGAGAAAAGCTCCACAAAGAAAAATTACAGACACATTTAGTTATTTAGACATGATCAGTATACACACAAATTACAAGATACATGTTTTTACTGTGGTATGCGGCACATAAACAGTTACAGTGGAGAGAACAAACAAAAAAATATTAATTTTAAAAATAAAGGTAATTAATAGATTTGTGGTGTACAGCTGAAATTTGGAACATAGGTAGAATACATACATAGTACACAGGTACAGTACATACATTGTAGATCAGCCAGTGTTTGTGAGTAAGACTGAAAACTATTATCAAGTGCTCTAGATTTAGTATGTATATGTTATCTGCTTTCACTAGCCAGGGGAGCAGTCATGGCACTCATGGCACATGCATAAGCTGGGATTCCAAGAGAACATTCAAAAGTCTGTCTGGACTTCCTCACACAGGATTGTGTTCCTGGGATGTCAACTAGATACCTCAGTTCAAAGAGCTTTTCTTCCACAAAATAAAAACAGATCTTTATATCTGTTTCTAGGTTTTTCTACTCAGATTTTAGTCACTGTGAGAGAATACCTGCAAATTTCAGGTCTTATGGCATCTATGATTCTATGATACCATGTGAGAAATATACAGTACTATCTGAAATTGCTTTGGTCCCAGTATCAATACCATTTATCTTTTCAGATTCCAGGACTGGGGTTTGTCAGAAGAGAAATCACTTGGTGGAGACAACAGATATTTTTATATCAAGGCCTCCCCTTCTTCTCTGTTCCAAAGCAGTCGGTCACCACAGATGCTTTGGACTTTACTTGGAGAACAGTTTCAGGAGGGATAAAAGTGCAGAGGGTGTGGGACACCAAGGACAGATGTGAGCACATAACTATCAAGGAGATGCTGGCCCTGATCAAGATGCTCAATCCTCTGAACTATCTTTGGTCCCCAAGACCTGTTCAAGTGGTTACAGACAAATCTACACTGATGTGATATATCAAGAAGCAAGGGGGAACCAGGTCATACCCCATTCACAGACTAGCCATGTTAGTTTGGGATATAGCTTCACAGCACTATCACACTCTACAGGCATTCTACATTCTATCAGAGCAAAATTATGTGGCAGACAAACTGAGCAGGACCAGGGCAGACCATCACAAATGGAAATTAGATCCAACACGTGATTTTTCCAAAATTTGATCCATCTGTCGGGAGTTGCTGAAGTAGACCTCTTTGCCTTCTGTCTGAACAATCAACTGGCAAAGTTCTATTCCAGGACTCTGTGTAAGAAGGCCTGGAAAACAGATGCCTTTTCTTATCCTTGGACAGGAATGTTCCTGCATGCCTTTCCACCCTTTCTACTATCCAGGGTATTTCTGAAGATTCAGAAGGAATCCCCCAAGATCACTGTGGTGACTCTGTTCTAGCCCAGCCAATCATGGTTCTCCGTCTTTTGGAAATGGCAAGGGACAGTTACCACTAGCTTCCTCACAGAATGGATCTATTCAACCAAGAATAGGGGTGTTTGATACACATCAATCATCTTCAATTGACTGCCTGTATGACAGGGTCGTAATTCCTTTTAGTCACCTGTTTTCTTACGACACACAGCAAGTACTAATAGAGGTAAGAAAGCCTGCTACTAGGAAATCATATATTATCAAATGGAAAAGGTTTTCTAGTTGGTGGCACCAACATAACCAACATCCTTTCAGGGCTAGTTGTTCTCTGGTTGTACAGTATTTGTGTGAGTTGCTATCCTATGGGCTTTCTTATTCTTCTAACAAGGTTCATTTATCAGACATTTTGGTATGTCTGCCCATGGATCCTACTCTTTCAAGGCATTTGCATGTCAAAATGCTCTTGAAAGGGTTTATCATAAGAGGCCTCCAAGTAAACCATTGGTTCTCCTTAGGATCTTAATTTTGTGTTAGAGAAACTAACACTTGCTCCATTTGAACCAGCTAATCTGGCTGATTTGAGGGTTTTAATATGGAAAATAAAATAATTTTACTGATTGCTCTGACCTCTGTGAAAAGGGTATCTGAGTTGCAAAGTCTTATGGTGAGTCAGCCCCACCTCATTTTTCACTTTTTTTGAGAAACAAATCCTTCTTTTATGCCTAAAGTGGTATCTATGTTTACTTTAAGTCAAACTATCCATCACCTTGTTTTCTTTCCTGAACCTAAAAATGAGGAAAAAAGGATACTCCATACCTTGGATAGCCACAGACAGCTCAACTACTATTTTGACAGAACTAAACATTTTAGATAATCGAATCAACTGTTCATGTGAAGGTAAGAAGGGACAACCGATGTCAAGACAGACTATTTCCAAATGGCTGTCTAAGGCTATTACCTTTTGTTATACTTACCATGACAAATGTATTCCAGGTAGGGTCGAGGCCCACTGAACAAGGACTTTGGCTTCATCTATGGCTTTTTGGAAAGGGTTGGATTGCAGAAGTATTCTAGAAGCTGATAATTGGTCCTCTGTACATACATTTATAAAGCACTATATTCCTTCTCTAGGTCTACATCAAGCTTTGCTAGGACCATTCTCCAGGGGATCCTGGACCCTTCTTTTTCCTCCTCTCAAATGTAGTTAGGTATGGTAACCTACCCATAGATCTAAGGCTACTGCAGCAATGATCAATATGATGAACATAGGACAGTTGTGCAAGATGAACTTACCATAACTGTACATATTTGAATAATCACTGTTGCAGTAGATACTCCATCCCTCAATCCCCCTTGTTTTTTGGTGATTTTTTTTCTGCTGGGGTGTGGACATTTATTTTTTTTGTTATTCCTAGCCTTGTCCTTTAAAGGCTTAGCCTCCCTCTCTCTGTGGGAAGGAAAGTTCTAAAGGACTTCACACCCAAATTTGCCTTTTAGTCAGCTCAGCCTGACCTACTTGACAGCTTGAGCAGGTGGAAGGTGCCCTAAAGCTTTGGAAGGTGGTTGGCTGTTATATCCTTAGCAGGATATAACATATATGGCTAAGCTACTGCAGCAGTGATCATCTGAATATCTACAGTTATGGTAAGTTCATCTTATGCAACTGTACTTTTTCATCCATTCTGGAATGGCTTCTGGCCCAGCATATGTATGAACACATACGCAGATGTCCCCTGAGTCTGAACAAATGAACTTAATGTTGCAAATAAGAGGTAAAGAGAAATGATGCTGAAAGAAGTTAATCACAGGAACATACAGTCCATATAATTAAAACTTAAATAACAGTAGGAAATAAACACGAGTTTGTTGTCTAGGCCAATATTACTTGCCTGGCATTTATACAGCATTTAGAGCAGATGAATCCATTGACAGAAATGTGGTATAACAGTGAGGCAGTTCCCATGAATGATGTGTCAAAATGTTGTACAACTGTAGTGATATAAGTAACACTAATGTAAGGACAGTATTGTTGTAAATAGTGTATTATTCAGACAGACAAATACATTTTTGCATTAGCTAGAGAAGTTTCCCATAGGAACTGATATTAATTGCAATTATAGGTTCATAGGTAGGTACTAGGCTATCTGCCCAAGGGCATTTATAAGCCTAGCCAGAGTGTGTCGGCTTTCGCCACCCCATTGATTAATTAACTGATCCTCTGTCAAGCAGAGCCAATGAAGTGAGCCCAGGGGTGTATTTTCTATTACCCATCCACTCATCAACGTTTCTCTTGAAGAGTGTTAGTGAGGGGATCTGCCTAATGTAGTTTGGAATTTTGTTCCAAAGCATGGGGAGTCTCTGTGACAGGAATCTATCCATCCAGCATGTTTTATTTATTGTTGTGGCGAAGTTTAGCTCACTAGAGCGTGTGGCTCGCAGTGACTCGGATTTCTTTAGGTGGAGCATGTCCATCAATTCTGAGTTGGACTTGGCTTTGTAAGTCAGGCAGAGATCATCTCTGAGTAGGCGATATGCCACTGAGTACAGCCGGAGTTTTTTCAGTCGGGCTGCATAGGACATATGTTTGAGGCCAGTAATCCTCTTGGTGAGGTACTTTTGTAGTCTTTCCAGCTGTTGGAAGTGTCTTGTGAGGTACATCCCAAATGGGGCATTGTACTCTAAGATGGTTCTGATGAGTGACGAGTAGAGGGGCACTATAACCTCTTTATTTCTAGATGCAAACCCTTTAGTATATAGATTGGCTACATAGAAGGATTTCCTAACTACTTTGGCAATATGATTGTCAAAGGAGAGATTACTATCTACCTGGGTCCCCAGATCTCTTATTACCTCTTCTGTATTAAGGGGGCTGCCATCTCTGTGGCAATTCGTAGGTGTTTTGTTTTTTCCCAAATGGGAATACTGTGCATTTTTTGGCATTTATCTTGAGGCCATGACTTTGACACCAGATGTCCGTCTCAGTAAGGCCCTTTTGGAGGATGTTTGTGTCAGTCGGAGACTCAATTATGGCTCCTGGTTTGCAGTCATCGGCGACCTTGGTTAGCCATAGTCCTCCTGTGTTTGCCTGTACTTCTGAGAAGTATACGCCGAACAGTAGGGGTCCCAAGATCGAGCCTTGTGGGACACCACTTGTGATTGGTTTAGAGTCGGACCTGGAGCCCGCTATTCTTATCATATGAGTTCTGTCTGTAAGCCAGTTGGCAACCCATCTCGTGACATAGGGGTTTATGTTCAGGCTGGTGAGTTTTTCTGTAATACCCTGGTGGGGAATGGTGTCAAAAGCCTTGACGAGGTCAAGGTAGGTTGTGTGAACAACCTTTCCCTCATCTATGGCCTTGGTGAATGTCTCGAAGAAGTCAACCAGGTTTAGTAGGCATGATCTGCCCTTAACAAAGCCGACCTGGGTGGTGTCAAGTGTTTGGAGGTTCCCAATGTCTTTGTTAATGAGTTCCAAGATGATGCTCTCCAAAGCCTTTCAGACCAGGCTAGTCAGGCTTATGGGGCGATAATTACCAGGGTCAGTTGTGGCCCCTCCTTTGTGAAGTGGAATAACCATTGCTGTACGCTATTCTATGGGCACGTAGCCTGTAGACAGGCTGAGGTTGAACAGTGTGTTTAGGTGGGAGGTTAGTTTGTTCTGTAGTTCATGCAAAATGCAGCCTGGGACACCATCTGGCCCCATTAATGCTGTGTTTTTGGCTTTTGAAAGGGCTGTTTTCACTTGTGCGTCTGTGATTTCCAGGACACTACACTTTTCTGGTATTGTTGTGGGCCCTTTCGGGGGTGAGAGGGGGGGTGAAGTTTGCACTGAATCTATCTGCCAGGATGTTGGCAATATCAGTAGGCTCAGTATATTTTGTGCTATTTTGCACTAGTTCAGTGCATATCTGCGAGCTGCCACTTAGATTCTTAACATAGCTAAAGAAGGCTTTGTGGTTATCTTTTGAATCCCTGGCTATTTTTCTTTCAAAATTAGCCTTGGATGATTTTATGAGGGACCTTAGTTTCTTACTGATACTGATCAGGGATGTATTTCCTTCTTGGGATTTGCTTTTTTTCTGAACTAGTTTCCTCCTTCTATTGTATAGCCTGTTTATGGCAGAGGTCCACCAGGCTGGTTTCCTTCTCTTGGAGGGGTGAGTCTTGGTTTTGCTAGGGATAGCACGATCCATGCATCCTTGTAGGTACTCATAGAGTGCATTTGTAAGGGTTTCTGCATCTTGGGCAGCGTTATCCTTTAGCGTGGGGGCTGTAAAATGTACTGTCTCTGTCTTAAGTAAGGTGAAGTTTGCTTTAGAAAAGTTTTTTACTGTGGTTTCCTTAGTTGGGGGTGGTGGTGGGGTGTGGACATCCAGAGTCATTAGTTTATGGTCTGATCTAATCAGTGATAGGTTGACCTCCGGTGTGGAACACCTGTCGCCCATGTTGGTGATGACCAGGTCCAATATGTTTTCACCTCTGGTAGGGGAGTTTACCAGCTGATCCAGGGCATTTGAGTTGATGAATTCCAGGAAGTGCTGGGCCTGGGAGTTTGTACTCGAGTAGTTTTCCCAGTTAATGGTAGGGTAATTGAAATCACCCAATATCAGTGTGCTCGGTAGGACCTTCATGTTTTCCAGTGTCTCCAGAAAGGTGGAGTGGTGGTCCTGGGACATGGAGGGTGATCTGTAGCAGGCCACAATTTTCATTGCAGATTTGCCCAATGTAGTTGCACATGGATGATCTCAGAGGTACCATGCTGCACCACTAACCTGGTGGTGTAGGTATCCTTGATGTATATGGATACACCCCCTCCTTTTGTGCTTTGGTCCGTGTTCTGTGGCCGAAACATGTGGTATGAGTTGTAGCCCAGTAGTGCTGGGATACTCTCTGGAGCCTTGAACTTGGTTTCAGTTACTGCACAGATGTTGATGTTCTCCATACTGAGAAGTGCTTTGAGTGTGTGCATTTTGAGATTTAAACTCCTGGCGTTGAGTAGCATAACCCTCAGTTTTTTGTTAACTGTGCTGTTTATGGAGGTGGGTTTGACTTTTGACCTTGCCTTAAAAAGGCACTATGAGGGCAGCAAGAGCCTTGGCCCGTATTCGAAAGCCTAGGAGTGACAGGTGCAAGCCATCTCTTGTGAAGCAATGCGGCTTGTCAAGCATGTCATCCCAGGCTGACAGACACTGGATCCCCTTTGAATGACACCAGAAGCTTAGCCAATTGCTGAAATTGATCATTTTTTCTTTATAATGAGGTATCATTCTTGGTGAGGGCAGGATGCTACTCAGGGTCAGTGTCATACCAGCCTAGGCTACATGATCAGAGAACTCTTCCATGTCTCTTTTCATGTAGTCCAGGGAGGTACGTCTCATGTTATTCACACCAACATGAACAATGACAGAGTCATATTTGTACTTGTTCTGGAGTGACCTGAGTGCTTGTGTTTTGTGGCGGATTCTGGCTCCCAACAAGCAGCTAACAGTAACTTTCTGCTTGTCCAGCCTAGTGAGTGGGATGTCAGTGTGCCTGACTATAGACTCACCTATTACTAGTGTGTTAGGTATGTTATTTCACCTTAAGGACTGTGATTGTGTGGCACACTGATTTTGTGTTTTATTTGTTGTCTGGTTTGTGAGGGGAGGTGAATGGTTGTTTGGGTGTCTGCTTTGGGGGTCTCTGATGCTTTTGCAGGTTTTTATTTAGAGCCTCCGAGTATGATTTTGTGCATTTATGTGTATTTTTTTGCCAGTGCTGGTTTAGTAGGTCTATGTGCGGCTAGAGATATGGTGCAAGTGTTAAACTTCTTCTATTGACTGTATGTGCCAGTTTTGGGTGGAGACAGCTTAGCCTCCAATTTGGCTGTATAATTGCATCTCTCACATATGTTAGTGTTTTGTGGTAGGAGGAGAGGGTTGTCTCTCTACATGAGGCAGTTGTAACATTGCCTCAGGATACCCAGATTCACCAGCTGGACTGGAGTACACCTGAAATTGCCCTTTGGTCATACCTGAATAGTAGGGTGAGCTGCTTAGTTGCTTGGTTGCTGAGGGGTGAATAAAGAGCCTTGCCCTGCTGGGCAATCAAGTGTTGGGGTATATTAGTGCTTGCTATTAGGTCTGAGCAAGTGCTGGGCTATAGGATGCTTTTTGAGTGCTTAGGTTGAGAGTTGGACTAGTTTCAAGGGAAAAACTGAAAAGGAGACTTAGTGGAGCCAGGAATAATTTAACCCAATCTAACCGGTGCTGCCCGGTGTGCAAAACCTTGCAAACATGTTTTTTATTGCAGGGAAATGAAAGAGATAGAAATTAGCCCAAAATGGCCAATAAACTACTAACTTCTGGGCTGGAACCACTTCTCCAGGGACAGACAGGCTGCTCAAAGCTCCCTCTCTCACAGGGGAACAGAGAAACTTCCTGCTATCCAAGTAAGGTATGGGCAACTCAGAAACGTGTAGCACATCCCTGAATTCAGCACTATCCTGAAAACTGGACTATACTAGCTTAGAAAGGCGGGAAACAAGAATTTTTTTTTTTTAAAGATAAGGCAAAAACAGTAGAAAATACACTTATAACAGCTTTAAACGACTACTAACGATCAGAATAGGCTGTCGCACTTTAGTGTGCAGCCTACAACAGTTAAACAAATTATTTAAACAAAAAACTTTTTAAAAGTGCAGGCAGTCAAATAAGTACAATATGTGAAAAAAATAAATAAATAAAAATAAATCACAATAAATGCTGGAAAATTGGCGTCTAGGCGGAAAACAGTTAAGTACAGCAAGAAAGTACAGAAATCTGATACTTGATCACTCCACAGTCTCTCTTCTAAGATAGTAGGCTTGTATCAGTTTAAGGCTTTCTAGTGCTTCCCAGTAGGTTAGTTACAGGAAAGATGGGAAACAAGTGCAGATGTGGTCTTTTAAATGAGAAAGTTGAAAGAGATGGACAAACTGTCCAAATGGTCAATAAACTACAATTTCTGGGCCAAGAACCACTCCTCTTGTGGTAGACAGGCTACCTAGTGCTTGCCACTCCCACTGATAAGCTAGAAGGCTTCCCTCCAACACAGAAAGGCTTGGGGGGCTCAGAAGCTTACTAACAATCCTGGATACAGCAACTCTGTAACCGGACTAGGCTAGTTATAGGAAAGGCGGAAAACAAGCGCAAACACAGACTTTTAAGTCAGAAGTTTGAAAGGGATGTAAAAGCTTCCTAAACAGCCAATAAACTATAATTTCTGGGACAGAAACCACTCCTCCTGTGGTAGATAGGTTACCTAGTGCTTACCACTCCCACTGATAAGCTAGAAGGCTTCTCTCCAACACAGAAAGGTTGGGGGGCTCAGAAGCTTACCAATAGTCCTGGATACAGAAAATCTGTACCTGGACTACACTAGTTACAGGAAAGGTGGGAACCAAATGCAAATGCGGGCTTTTAAACCAGAAAGTAGAAAGAGATGGAAAAACTGCCCAAACGGCCAGTGAACTACAATTTCTGGGCCAAAACCCACTCTTCCCATGGTAGATAGGCTACCTAATGCTTACCACTCCCACTGATAAGCTAGAAGGCTTCCCTCCAACACAGAAAGGCTTGGGGGTGCTCAGAAGCTTACCAACAGTCCTGGATACAGCAACTCTGTATCTGGACTAGACTAGTTACAGGAAAGGCAGGAAACAAGCTTAGAATTTTTTTTTTTTTTTTTCAGAAAAGCAGCTAAAACAGCAGTAAATACAATTCAAATTGCAGTGCAGGCTAGCACACTTGAGTGTGTAGCAATATTATGGCAAATACAGTTTAAATGCAATTCAATTAACAAATGACTAAAAAACAAATGCAGAAGGCAGTAAATTAGAAGGATACTAACAAGCAGTAATAAGTGCAGAATAAGAGCGACTGAACAGATAACAGCACGCAGAACAGCAACTAAGACAGTTACAGTAAGAGCAGCTGAATACAATATATATATATTTTATTTATTATTTATTATTTATTCCATGAATACACCCCAAGAGTTGACCCAGTGGCACGTAGACAGTAGCCTTACCTTCAACCAACATGTGGCCACAGTGATGAGGAAATCCTTTTATGTTGCACAGCTTATAAGCAAGGACATGGCATCTAGGTCCAAAGAGGTCATTTTCCTACTGCCCTCATCAAATCATAGAGTTCAATGCTCCCTTTGGTATGTCCCTGACCAGGCATACGCAAAGACTAGAGCAACCTCAAAGGTTTCTTACAAAAAGAATACAAGACATAACAAACCTGCCTTATGTGGAACGCTTTAAAGCCCTTTCCCTCTGCTCAGTCTCTATAGACTGCTGAGAGGTTACAAGGCATCTGCAAATCCCACACTTATGAATCTCCTACATATTCATAAGTCAAAGAATTCCAGAAATACAAGGTCTAAGGACCTGAATTTTGCCTGTGACATAAACAGAATATGCTGGACAGACAGATATATGTCCCAGGGACTGCCTCTCTTATGGAACAGGCTTCTCATCCATGTGAAGCTGAGTTCATTTATTACCCAGTTTAAGTACAACATGGACAAGTGGATGGGGAAGAAGAAATTTACACCAGGCCTGGCACCCATGTCCCTTATGGACAGAGGTAGCTTATAAATGCCTGGCCCTCAATGTCCTATTTGGATGCAGGGCGTCATTATTCTTTCGGGAAAACTTGGCTAGGCTTAGACAGACCCCTTGGGGCATTAGCCTAGTAACAATCTATGAATCTATGAACCTATGAATATAAAGTGAGAGCTATGGCCCTGTTAGTCAGAGAAGTTGGCCTCTTGTTATAGGGTACATTTGTGCCTGGAACAGCAGTAAAGAAGAAACCTTTCCAGATCAAAGGTGAAATACATTACACTGTCTTCCTGCTTTATCACAGTCAGCATCTGACATGTACACAGAAGTGGCTATAACTGCTCAATGGGAGTTGTCCAGAAGAAAGTAAATGACCCTGTTCTCACTTGCTCAGTTTAAATGTAATGTCTCAAAAAATAATAAAATAAGGGATATATGCATCACAGAATACCCAGACCTTCAGAACTTCTGGGGGTTGGTACCCCCCCCCCCCCACACACACACACACCAGGGTTGTATTAGTGAATTTTGACTGAACATCACCTAGTCTAAAACCAGCCCTGCTCATGAGTGTGCATACAAGGCCACTGTACTTGTGCAGGGGCCTGGGATGATGTCATTATTTCTTTGGCATTCCTCCTAAACCTCAGAGGTCACTATATCTTTTGTTGGGCTGGAAACAGTGTGGTCATTATTTCTTTATAGGTTCATAGGTTCATAGGAGTTTACTAGGCTAGAGGCCCTAGAGCCCTTACAAGCCTAGCCATGTCAAGCCCTGGTTGCCTCAATTGTCCTTGGTTAGATGGACATAATTCACAGAGTGAGTCTATGATATACTCCTCTCCATGAGGGATATGGGCACTACCAATGGGATGAATTTGTGGTCTCCAATTCATTTGTCCAGGTTACACTTGAACAGGGTCAGTGAGGAACTCTGCTTCATTTGAATTGGAAGTTTATTCAAGAGTAGTGGCAATCCCTGGGCGTTATATCTGTCTCTCCAGCATGTTATGTTAATGTCACAGGCTAGGGTTAAGATCCCTAGAGTGAGTGACTCCTGTACCATTTGACTTGTGGATGTCAGCATATCCATCAGGACAGGGTCAGAGGCACAAGTTTCCTCTCAGCAGCCTATACAATACAGAGTACAGTGACAGTGACATAGCTTTCAGTCTATCCATGTAAGTCATGGTTTGGAGGCTGTGCATTTTCTTAGTGGGAAACCTCTGTGGTCCCTCCAGTTGTTGCAGGTGTCTGGTGAGGTACATGCTGAAGGAAGCATTGTACTCTATTAATGGTTTGGTGAGGGTTGAGTACAGTGTAAATATAACATCCTTAGGCCTGGAGCAATGCCTTTACCTATGAAATGTGCAAAGCAGAGGGTTTTCCTTACTGCTGTGGAAACTTGGTGGTCAAAATTCAGATTATCTACCTATGTTCCCAGATCTCGTACCACTGGTTATGAACCTAAGGGGGTGCTGTCAGTATTGTAATTAGCAGGGAATTCCACTCTGCTAAAGGGGATAATAATGTGGGGATAAAAGTGCACATTTTTGTGTTTAGTTTTAGACCATGGCTTTGGCACCAGTGATTTTTCTGTGTTAGCCCCTCCTGCAATATGTTAACATAATTGGAGGATTCAGTGATTGCACCCAGTTTGCAATCATCAGCGAACTTGGTAAGCTAAAGGCATCTACTTTAGCCTGGATGTCCAAGAAATAGATTCCAAACAGTAAAGGGCCCAGAACAGATCCTTGTGGTACACCACTGGTGATAGCTCTACTGGTAGAAGTTGAGTCTCCAGCTTAGACAGTATGTGTTCTGTCGTTGAGCCAATTGGCTACCCATCTAATGATGTTAACAGTTAATCCCCAGCTGGGAGAGTTTTTCGATGATACCCGAGTAGGAGATTGTGTCAAAAGCCTTGGCTAGGTCAAGATAGGCAGTATGCACTGTCTTAGCTTTATCCAGGGTTTAAGTGACCTTCTCGAATAAGTATACTAGGTTTAATAAGCATGATCTATACTTAATGAAGCCAAACTGAGGTTGGGTCTAGAGTTTGATGGTTGTCTATGTCCTTTTTGATAAAGTCTATGATGATTCTTTCCATGGCTTTGCAGATGAGGCTGGTTAGACCTAGGCCAGACTGTTGCTCTTCTCCACTCTGCTGGAACAAAACCAGTTCTCAGGCTATGGTTAAAGAGAATGCCAAGTGGGTCCACTAGGTCCTATTATAGATTGCTTAATAAGCAACCATGAATGTTCTATGGTCCCATTGAGGTTGTGTTTTTGGCCTTGGAGAGCGCAGATATGACATGATCTCTGGAAATACTAGGCAGAGGACTGGTGTCAGGTATGCTTTGAGGTATGCCTGGTGGGGACAAGGAAGTGAAGCTTGCACCAAATCTGTCACCTACCAGGTTGGCAATTTCCTCTGGTATAGTATGGGTGGTACCATCTACCACCAGTTTGTCACATAGCTGGACATTCCCTTTTAGATTTCAGACATAATTGAAGAATGCCTTATGATTATCCTTAATTAAGGATGCTATTTGACCTTTGTAATTAGCTTTAGAGGACTTTACAAGATCTCTGATTTGCTTATTCAAGCTGTGGAGGGAATTCTTCCTCTGCTGAGTCAGTTCCTTTTTCTTCTTAGACATCAGTTTCTTCCTTTTGTTATATAATCTGTCTATACTTGAGGTCAACCGGGTGGCTTGTTTTTGGGAGGACCTGGTTTTAATCCAGTCAGGCATAGCTGAGTCTATACAGTTGCTTAAGTGTTTATACAGGGCTTTTGTGTATACCTCTGCATAGGAGTCACTGCTGTCTGTAATTGTAGGGGGTATAGAATTTTTTATACCATCGCTTAGTAGGTTGTAGTTTCCTTTGAAAAGTTTTTTTAGTTTTTTTGCTCCTGTGGTGATGACAGGTTCAGTAGTTACTTTGAACAAGACTAATTCATGGTCCAACCTTACCAGGAAGGGCATCACACAGGGGGGGAGTGCAGTGACCCCCCCCCATGTTGGTGAGTACTATATCTTGGATATTTGAGCCCCATTGTGGGGGTGCAGACTACCTGTTCCAGAGCATTTGTACTGACAAAGTCTAGGAACCCCTGGCTGAGCATGTTCATGCTTATGTTTGTCACCCAGTCAATAACAGGATAGTTGAAATCTCCCATGACTTAGGTGTTGGGCTGTATGGCAAGTGACTCCAGTAAGTCCAGGTAGGCAGTGTGTTCTTTTTGGTTCATGGTGGGGGACCTACAGGTAGCAATGATGTGGTAGGGTATTTTGCCTGTAGTTAATGGGACATGGAGTAGTTCAAGAGTCATATTGTTTAACTACTCTTGAGATGTACTTGGCTTTAATGAAGATGGATATACATCCACCTTTGGTTTTTTCATGTTCATTTTGAGGTTTGAACGTGTGGAAGGCATTGTAGCCTTGCATGGCAGGGGCACTCTCAGTGACCTTGAGCCATGTCTCAGTGACTGCACAGACATCAGCATCTTCCAAGGTGAAGAGTGCTTCCAGGGAGTGCCGTTTCATGTTTAGACTCATAGCATTAAGCAGCAGAACCCTGAGTTTGTCTCAAGTGGATTTTGTTACATTGGACATTTTGTTGTTTTGACATTGTCTAAAAAAGGCACTATGGGGGAGGCAAGCACCTTTGCCAGTATCCATAAGCCTAGAAGAGACAGGTGCAGACCATTTCTGGCAAAGCAGTGCGGCCTGCCAACCATGTCTTCATAGACTGACAGATACTGGATCCCGCTGTACTGACAACACAAGCTAAGACAATTTTTGAAGTCAATAATTTTTTGTTTATATTGTGGCATCATCCTGGGTGAAGTTAAAATGCTATTTAGCGCTAGGGTCACTCCTGCCTGGGACACATAATCTGAGAGTTCAGTCATGTTTCTCTTCATATAGTCCAGAGAGGTACATCTCAAGTCATTCACCCCAACATGGACTATGACAGAGTCATAACGGTGCTTGTTGTTGAGTAACTTGAGTGCATGTGTGATTTGATGGATCCTGGCACCTGACAGGCAGCTGACTGTGTCCTTTTTTTTGTCCAGCCTGGTGAGGGGGACATCTGTGTTTCTCACTTTGGAGTCGTCTATGACCAAGACATTAGGTTTTGAGATGTTTTGCCTTAGGGGCTTATCTGCTGAGACACTGATGTATTGTTATTATGTGTAGTGGGTTCTATCTGCATAGCAGTGTGTGCAAGTGGTTTACATTTGGGAGGTCTCTAGTCTTTTGGTAGGCTTCTAGTGAGTACCTTAGCATATGTGAGTTTATGTGTCATGGCCTCATTTTGTGTGAGAGGTGAAGTATGTGTGCTGACAACCTGTTTGATGTCAGGTTTGTCTAATTTCATAGTATAATTACATCTCTCATATAGGGTATTTGTTTCTTTTAGGAGTAAATGGTTGTCAGTATACATGAAGCAATTACTACATCACCTCAGGATGTCCATGTCAATCAGTCTGGCTGGTGAAATGATGGGGAACTGCCCATCCATTATAGCAGGTTTTTACTACATGTATTATTGGAAAAGGGAGTGAGCTGCTTTGACCAATGTTTGTGCTAGGATTAACAAAGGTGCTTGTTGTACTGAAGGCTATGGATGATAAGTACAGCAACACTGCTCAAGGGAAGCCTGGGAGGGTTCCACAGACAGATGTCTAGGGGAAAATTGAGTTTCAAGGTGTTTGCGTCTATACAAGGCACCCTTAACCCCTATTGTATGGTGCACTGCAACTTGCAAATGCAAGGCTTAAATACAGGTGAAATCAAGACACTTTTAAGCTAATCTACCAATAGGAAAGCACACAATGAACCTTCCTCCAGCAATCCCCAGCTCAGACAAGGCTGGATCCGCACTCTCCTGTCACAAGGCTGCAGGGGAGCCCTTCTTAATGTAAGATGGTTGGTTTAGTGCTCAAGTGTATCAATAACAGGCTAGATTCAGCAGGCCTGAATCTAGTCTATGTTATTTAGGTATCAGTCAGTGCAAACTGGATTCAGACCCTGCATTACCTGTCCTTTTCTTCTACAATCACTGCACTTACATCTTTTGCCACAGAGATAAGTTAAATTAGTACCAGGCTAACTGTCCTTGTGGGCCATTCCAAGTCCAGCCAATTACCTCATGTGAGAATAAACCCTGAACCTAGTGCCTATAAGGTGAAAACTTTACCACAATGCCAACCTTCCACCCTTACAAATTTCAGAGGGGTGCTGAGAGGGTTACTATAGTTTGTAAAATAGCACACTATTGTCTCTCGAAGTAAGAAGCTGGAAACATCATGGTAATCATTATTTTTTTTCATTTTCCTCATGGTCAGGCATCTTAGGCATATAGAAGTGCCATCTTTTGGCCGAGAGTAAATACGCATTCTCTTTTTATATGTATGACAGCAAATATGTTATAATTCATTTGTGTTTTTTTTTCAGTTTTGTCCCAGTCTAACATCACAAGAGTGCACACAGGTGACTCTCTTTTGGAAGGAGGGCTGAAGAGGCACATTGTATATAAGTAGCAGCAGCTTCAGATATGATTGTGGGCATCTATGCCTTAATTTTAATCCCCATTTAACATCAGATAGGGATACACAGAAAGTGACTACCTCTTTTGAGGTGGGAGGTACACAGATAGGTGCTATAATTAGATATGATATCTGTATCCTCACAAGCATTTGTCTTCTCAGTTTACTGTGAAATGGTGCTTGATCAGCTTTGAGAATGAAAATTAGGATACAAACGTAACCAAAAAAACACACAAACGTATCCAAAAAACACTGGTGCCACAAAGGAACGAACAAAAGAAATAATGTAAAATAATTTTGTCAACGTTTTTGTCTGGAAGACTTCAGAATAAAATACAACTGTAAAACACTAGCTGAAATACACCTGCTCATTTGTTTAAAAATCAATTAACAAATTAATTAAATGATGTACCTATTAACAATTAAAATGCTTTAAAGCAACAAGCTTATAAACACCATATGAATCCAGCTTTATGTTATCTTATTTTTAAATATTACAAAACATGTGAATATTAATTTCATTTTCCTAGTTTCCTGTCAACCAAAAAACACTTAATATTAATCACATCATTCAAACCCGGGGGAGTATCAACACCAAGTTTCAGTTGCCACATTGTTTCCCTCCTTTCAACTTTATTTTTCATGTTTCCTCCCCTCAGATCAATTTTAACTTGTTCTAAAACAGAAAACATGAATTTCTTCTATGACTTACATTTCAATGAATGCGTGTAAAGAGCATTATTTTCATGTTTAGTTTTTTATGGCATAACAATGTTCTTTTATACGTGTACTAAGACATCTTGTTGTCATTGCTATGTAATATGCAGGACAACCTGAATAAAAAGCAATGAGTACTATGTTTTCTGTTGAACAATTATATCTGCCTTCTATACTGATGGTTTTATAGTAATGTTCAAAATTTATATATGGTCCCTGTAAAATGTACCTACAGACATTGCAACTATAGCATTTATACATACCTTTAGATTTATTTGTCACTGGTGGTAATCTATGTGTTTCATCTAATTGAAGCATACTTTTTATCATCTAATTTTTAGTATAGACAAACAAGGGTTCATCTCCCAAAATAGTATTTGACTCTTTATTTCCTGTTATTATTTTCCAGTTGTTTTGAACTACTGATTTAATACTTTCACTGTCTACTGACATCTGTAAAACACATCTAGGTAAACTCTTGTTAACTTTTTCCATTCTTTGTCGCTTGTTGTCTACAAACCCACTAGCTAAAATGGGCGGAAAAATCATTATTCCATCATCGTTTAATATTAAAGGCCACTCTATCCAATAGACTATCAGAGTATCCTCGACTTATGAACAATTGTCTTATAAATTCTAGTTCATCTAAAAAATCTACTTCATTGCTAACAATTATTGATGCTCTTATATACTGTCCCTTAAGTATATTCATTTTCATAAAATTAGGATGGTTGCTTTGAAAATGTAGAAAATTATTCATGTTTTTTTCCTATGTATTCTACTTGAAAACGTGTATTCTAATGCTCTTTAGAGGCATTCAGTGAAATGTAAGTCATATAAGAAATTCATGTTTTCTGTTTTAGAACAAGTTAAAAATGATCTGAGGGGATGAAACATGAAAAATAAAGTTGAAAGGAGGGAAACAATGTGGCAACTAAAACTTGGTGCTGATACTCCCCCGGGTTTGAATGATGTGATTAATATTAAGTGTTTTTTGGTTGACAGGAAACTAGGGAAATGAAATTAATATTCACATTTTTTGTAATATTTAAAAATAAGATAACATAAAGCTGGATTCATATGGTGTTTATAAGCTTGTTGCTTTAAAGCATTTTAATTGTTAATAGGTACATTGTTTGATTTAATTGATTTTTAAACAAATGAGCAGGTGTATTTAAGCTAGTGTTTTAGAGTTGCATTTTATTCTGAAGATGTCTTCCAGACGAAAACGTTGAATAAATTATTTTACGTTATTTTGTTTGTTCGTTCCTTTGTGGCACCAGTGTTTTGTTGCTTGAAGTGGATTCCGCTGGTTTTGTGTTTTTTTTTCAGTGGGATACAAAAGTATTTGAAATAAAAAGATAAGACTGAATTTCTTTTCTATATGCATGATTTTTGTTCATGGCATCACTGGCTCTAAAGTTTGGATAAAAAGCTCTAAAATGCACCTTAGAACCTCTATAACCCCATGGCTTATGGTTGCCTAGCAGCCCCATGACTTATTGTAGGGTAGTTTTGGTCAGTTAGGATGAGATGAAAGGATGCAGGTAAAAGCATAGTTGAAGAGGATGTCTGAATTTCTTCCCTTAATCATGGTTTTCATTCAGGCCATCACTGGAAAAAAATGAATGTTGTTTAAAAAACTCTAAAATAAATTGCAGAGCATCTTAAAACTTCATGGATTCCAGGGGCCTAGTAGTCCCCAGTCCACTGGCTTAATACAGTTATTACCACTGTCGTTATTACAGCATGGTCTTGGTTAGTTAGGATGTGCTGAAAGGATGCAGAAATCAAAAAGACTAAAATGTCGCTCGTCTTGTATATCTGAACAAGGCGATGAGGGTTGGGTGTTCATTTACACCTTTTATTATATACAAACACATCAGGGTGGGTATCAGGAACATTAAACTTAAACTGACTAGTACACGCATGCTTACATCTTGACTGCTCACTACAAAATGGCGCTCTTGTTTGCACATGCTCAGTACTTATATGTACCTGCCTGCTGACTGGCAAGCTTCTTAAGGGTATATCACACACACTGATCTACATCCTCCCTCTTTACTGAGCTGTCTTGCAATGACAATGACATTTGAATGAGCAGGAAAATTATACAGACAATAATGAACAAAACAACATCCATGTCCAGGTTGCCGTGTATCTAGAACTAGGTCTGGAAATAGAACCTGATCTTGTAATGCAGTAGTTAGGACTAGGTTTAGCAACAGAGACAGTCACAGATGAATGTCTGCTTTAGGACTCTTGGGATATTCTCAGGAACAGGGATATCTGCTGGAATTTCCTCTCATACTAGAACACTGGATGACTGACTCTGAGAACTAGAGTCTTTATCACAGGCAGGATGCTGTAACACTAGCTCGGACACTGGTAATAAATGTTTCTAATTCTGACTAAATTTTATTCCTTATGATTCCACAAAGTACAATCTTGGCTCTTGACAAAAATTTTTCAGAAATCCAATCCGATCAAAACCTTTTGCTGTCTGCATCATCACAATCTTCCTTTTGGAAATGGATTGAGTAGATTGCTTCTCTTATCATAATAGGACTTTTGAGACAAATGCTTTTTAAGGAGTTGAGCTTTCACTGCTTTGTTGTTTTTAGCACATGGAACCAACAGATTGCGATTGATTGGTAGTATGGTTCTGGTTTGTCTCAACATAAGTCTCAGGGCAGGTGAACCAAGATGATTATGATGTGGAATGTTTCTGAGATTCAGGAGATTTAGAAAAACATCAGTATTGTCTTGTTTTGATTTCTCTAACAGCTGTTTTACAGTTTGAACTGCACGTTCTGCCAAGCCATTTGACTGCAGGTATTCAGGACTACTTGTAATATAAACCAAGTCCCCGTTTCAGCAAATCTTTTGAATTGCTAACTTGTAAACTGTGCACCATTGTCAGAAATGCCTGTGTGCATACCTACCATGGACATAAAATTTTATTTATTTATTTGACATTTGTTAATTGGGTTAGTCTGACTGGGCAAGAAGCCCTTTTTGTGCAGAGACCCAAGGAGAAAAGCTCCAAAACATAAACAATATAAAACAAGGCAAGAGAAATATATGTGTTTAGTGAATAACAAGGAACTCATAAGGTATACTAGTAGTAAACACACTTCTAAACACAATTTTAAATAGTAACATATACACAATAAGTAGGATTACAGTTTGCACTTGGTATTTGACAACAAGTTAAAATTTAAAAAGCATTTAACATTTGACAATAAATGGTGTTTGATTTTGTGGAGGATTGTGTACAGGAAGAGAGAAAAGAAATAGGGGTATAAATTACCTGGAAACATAGTATTAAAAGGAGAAACAAAAGGATGAAGAGGAATAGGTCAGGCTGGAGAGAAGCATGGGTTAAGACCACATTTTTAGCATGCAATCTTTTAACATTTTTTTGAAAGTAAAACTGCTAGTGGTAGCTCTTAGGTCTGGTGAAGTTTGCACCAGTTGTTAGCAACTGAATGGCTATACAGAAGTTTACCTATTTGTTTTATCTGCTTATATACTTCCAGGAGATGTTGGTCTGCATTGCAAAGAGAGCATTTGGGAGTATATGGAGAGACTAGGATAGAGAGAGCAGGGCAGAGGGAGGGATTTGCTCGAGTAGAGTGAGTGAGGTAGAGTTGTGGAAGTAAGAGTTGCTTTTGGGCTTCTGGCTATTTAAGATTTTGTAGAGCATTGCAGTGGTGGAAGCGGTAAGGAAGATTTGCAGCAAATCAAGTAATTTTATTGTAGGTGGATTCAAGTTTGGCCATGAGGTTGATTTGTAGATTAGTGAGTACAGGTGTAGCATAGACGAGGGTAGGCAGTAGAAAAGCTTGTGCCAGAGAATGTTTAGGGTCCTTAGTCAGGCATTTTTTATTCCTATATAATAGGCCTATTTTCTGGTGCATTTTTTGATGACCTGTAAAATATGGATGTCGAACTTAAGTTGGTCGTCAGTAATAATGCCAAGGAGTTTAGTATGAGTTTCGACTGAGATAGTAGTATTATTATTGACAGATGTGACTACAAAGGAGTTTTTATAATTTTGTAGAGAAGTTTTGTTTTTTTAGGCTTCAGTAAGAGTTCATTGCTGGTTATCCATTTTTCAACAGATAGAAATGAATCTTGGGTGAGGGACAGAAGGTGGGAGAGATTATTGTAACCAGATATGATAGTAAAACAATGAGTGAGAAGGTCACTGAAAAACCAATCAGTAAAAACAAAATGAAAACTTCAGCAAAGCTAGAACTTCTAATAAGTGACCTCCCAAACCTCTTGTGTCAGAGGCACATGGGATATATGCAAATGATCCTTATGAACATCAGGTGTTTCAGCTAATTGGCAATTCTGAATTTCCATGACTTGTTTTGTCATTTTAATGGATAATTTCAGGCCAATAAAGCCAAACCTCACTAGCTGTGGATATGCATATTTCGGCCTTGTTATGACCTCATTGGCACAGCACAAACAGTGTGTTTTACTAAGCATTAGAAACACAGGGCTGTTATACCCAGCTGATGTCCATTTGGATATCCCACGTGCCTCTGACACAAGAGGTTTGGGAGGTCACTTATTGGAAGTTCTAACTAGATATGATAGTGGAATCATCAGCATTTTGGATAAGAGTGAAGTGAGGGCAGGCTGTGTGAAGATTATTTGTAAAGATGTTAAAGAGGAGGGGCCCAAATACTGAACCTTGGGGTACACCAGTATGAACAGGAAGGAAAGGAGAGGAGGCTGATAGCCACCTGACAGACTGGGATCTATCAGATAGGTAGCTGGAGAACCAGCATATGGTAGATTGTGAGAGGTTAACATTTTTAAGTTTAGATAGAAGCAGATTGGGGGAGACAGTGTCGAACACTTTGGATAAATTGAGGAAGAGACTAGAGACTATTTTGTCTCTTCAACTTAGTGATGAGGAATTTAGAGTCCCCTCTCCCACACTACTGCAGAGGTGTTAAAACTATCACTGCACTGAGAGACCCTTGCAGGATAAATTTCTCTTAGACTACAAAAGAAAACCCTGAACAAAGGCCTGCAATTTAGTTATTTTTCTGGCTGTAGCTGGATAAAACTTCTAAGTATAGTGTAAAACAAGGTCTGAGCCAAACATAAATGAGGTTGATTAGAGACAGAAAAGAAGCAGTCCTTTTACAGAAGGTAGAGAAAATAACAGTGACTCACACAGATCCCATTATATGCCAATGGCATGGGAATTCAAAGTTACTTCCTTATGTCTGGCATGAGTCATACAAAGCCTTATGGGAAAGAGAAAGTGTTGAGGGAGAACAAGATCACGTTGATACATCAAGCCCCATTGGCAGCCATGTTGTGGAAAACAGGCTAAAATTACAAATAAAGCACTCGGAGTGATTTTGAGGTGTTAAATAGGTCAGGAAACAAAGACAGAGTGAAAAAACAGATTTTTGTTTAGTTCTAGGGTAGAGTTTTCCTTTAATTAGAAATTTGTTTTGAGCATTCTGAGTGCTTCATTTGATATTTGTCCTGTAAAAAATCATTAAAGGGAGTTTTAGTACCTGTAATTCGTTTCTGACCTGTTTGTGAGTTGTTTGAGCAGTAGGGAAGATCCACTCCTATATATTTCTCCACCTTTAACTGTGCATCTCGTGGTTTCAATTCTGGATCCCATTCTGACACCATGTCACTTGTCTTATATATCTGAATAAGATGATGAGGCTTCGGTGTTTGTTTAAGTCTTTTATTATATACAAACACATCAGGATAGATATCAGGAACATTAAACTTTGACTGACTTGTACACACATGCATGCTTACATCCTGACTTCAAACTACAAAATGGCACTCTTGCTTGCATATGCTCAGTGCTTGCATGCATGTGCCTGTTAACTGGAAAGCCTATTAAAGATATGTCACACACTCTGGTCTACAAATAATACTAAATTTCTCTCTTTGATCATGGTTTTTGTTCAAGCAATCACTGGATGAAAAGGTTGTTTAAACAAAGCCCTAAATTGTACCTCAAAGCAACCACTATGGCTTAAACTAGTTGTTTTTCCACAGTTATGACAGTCTGTCTTGCTTAGATAGAACATGTTGGATGAATGAACAACTGCATAAACAAAAAGAAGAAGACAGAAGACTAAGGCAAATTGTGATGAAATATGATAAAACAAATACTGTGGCCGTAAATACACTGGGATGGTCATAAAGGTAGCTGTTAAAAACAACCTTTCATTCAAACAGATTCATAGGATTTATATAAAAAAAACTAGGGCATGCAGTGTGCCTAATCAAAGCAAAGAGGTCTAAGATGTGTAACAATAAAGAGAAAAACTGTTGATTTATTGGTTATATTCCTGGACATATGATAAACACTGAGGCAGGTATTAAAATGGGCCAAAATGGTTCGTAATGAAAGGAGGTGGCAACCTTATATCTAGATATGCTGTCCTTAATCTGCTGTTAAGAGATAGTAAAAGAGGGACGCTCTGAGGCCTCGGTGTATGTGAACATTTTTATTGTAAAAAGAGAAAAGACTTGAAAGTAATAGATCATCGAGTAACTACTTTTTTGAATGGGAACATTTTGAGGAACTAGTCAAAAGGGCAGTAAAGTGAAATTAGGCATAAAGGGAGCTACGATTAAAAAAATATTAAGACAATTTTACATATATGAATATGAGCTCCATAAAATAGTTATTGTAGCCTAAAGAAAGAAAGAATGCAGTCATTAACTGTAATTGTAATTGTGCAATAAGCGAGGCAGAAAACCTTATTATTTTGCTTGGAATTACGACTGATATGAGACAGTAATTTATTTGCTGCAGTATGAAACACTGGTAAGACTGTCTGTAACTGTTTTCTTTAAATAGTTTAATGGATGTTTAATCTTTCCTTTTTCTTTTTATTATTGCAATGCTTTATTTCCCTGACATCTCTATATTTTATATCCATCATATTAAAATAATATAATTCTATTCTAAGGAAGCACGCTATTCTGGTCAGAATGTACTGAAGCTACTGTGACCACATGATCTCATTGGCATATGATGACAATTAAGATTGATCCTCTTTCGTTCTGTGAATTTAGTTAATGAAATGAAGTCTTATATTATTGATAAATACTGTGCTGTCTCCATAATTTATTCATTAAGATGTGAACGGAATATGAATACAATATGTTCACTGAATGAGTTTGGAAATATGAGGCAGGTATTCAGTTATGCTAATAATGGAGTTGCAAAGAACATTTACTTAAAGTGAAACATACCCCTTATTAAGACACATTACAAGGGGATGCAATCAGGTTGGGTTGCGTAACTAGGCTTATAAGGGCCCTGGTAATCATTAGCTTAGTATATACCTATGAATCAATGAATATATGAAACATGGTCAGTGAGACACCAGAGAAATTCTCAAAGAAAAGTAGTGAGCAAATATTACAGCACTAGAAAACGTGTGTAAAAGAAAATGTAGAAACATCATCTAAAAAACATAGGTAACAAGAGAAAATTATTAAACAGAGTAGAAAGAGTGATGATAGCGAGGAAAAGGGTGTCTATATTATGTGATCAAAGAATCTCTTCTTTAAATACATAATAATCGACATGTATACAGTGAACGCTGTAAACCACGAATGGCCACATCCTCAAATTTTTTCCTCGGGGAATAAATTCACATGGCCGTAAAATAAAAAACAAACTTTAAAACTCTAATTAAGTGGGGGGTTTGCTCCTCACCCCCCCCCCCAATGTGTTTATTACAGAAATAGAAAGCAGCATTACCTTTAACAACCACGTGGCCACAGTAGTGAGGAAATCCTTTTATGTTGCACAACTTATAAGTGGGGACATGGCATCTAGGTCCAAAGAGGTCATTATCCCACTATATTATGCCCTTATCAGACCAATCATAGAGTACAACACTCCCTTTGGTACGTACCTGACCAGACAACTAGAGTGATCTCAGAGGCTCTTTACAAAAAGAATACAAGGCATAACAAACTGGCCTTATTAACACCACCTTAAAGCCCTTTCCATCTACTCAGTCTCCTATAGATTGCTGAGGGGTGATCTATGCTTGCCTTACAAGGCATCTGCAAACCCTACACTTATGAATCTCCTACATATTCGTAAGTCAAAGCATACCAGAAATACAATGTCTAGGGACCTGAATTTTGTTTGTGACTTAAACAGGACATGCTGGAGAGAAAGATATGGGTTCCAGAGACTGCACCTCCTGTGGAACAAGCCTTCCATCCCTGTGAAGCTGAGATTATCTATTACCCAATTTAAAAGCAATCTAGACCAGTGGATGGGGAACAGGAAATTTACACCAGGCTTGGCACCCATGTCCCTTATGGACAGATGTAGCTTATACATGCCTGGCCCTCAATGTCCTATTTGGATAAAGGACATCATTATTCTTTCAGAAAAACTTCGCTAGGCTTAGAAAGACCCCCCCCCCCCAGGTCATTAGCCTAATAACAATCTATAAATCTATGTGCTTAACTATCCAAAGCCAGTAACTGTTTTCTTCATGAGACATGTATGCAGGGGTACATACACACAGGTCTGCTTTGCTTAACAGGAAACACATTTCACTGAAACTCATTTCGTCGAAGCCTCATTTCACTGAAAATGAATTGCCTGAGCACAATTCACTGAAAGCTCACTTCACTGAAAACTCATTTGACTGAAACTACAGTTCATCTAAACAGGTATATGCCCTGTTCCTCACAGTAGTGCGATCCTGGAGTTAGAATATATAGTGGGGGGGGGGGGCACAGCTCCCCACCTATTTTAAATATTGTAAACCATAGACATGGATTCTTACAAGTCAAATGTATAACTCTTTCCAGAAAATAATATATACACCAAACTATGTGGGGGGCTATGCCACCCACACACCCCAATGTGGAAGGTTGTGCCCCTCACACCCCCCTAACTATATAACTTCACTCATTTCACATTGCTACACACTTAATTACTAAAATACACACAGCTCTGCTTATAAACTATGCATCTGTCAGTTGCATATATTCAATAATGTTTTCAAATATATTTTGACTTGCCATACAGAGGGCATCTCTGAATCATTTACTCTGTGAAAATACAAATCCAGCAAAAGGAATCATAATTCAGGGATGACAAATTCATGGTCCTTCCATTTTCAAAACTACACAAAGAAATGAGACCAAAACCGTACAGAAATAAAATTAGTATAATTAAATAATACAAACATAAAAATAAGATGTTATGTACTATGAAAAAATGCACACAGGGACTAAACATGCAGTCTAGATGCACTTTATGAGCACATAATGAACTTGCACTGAATATTTCATACATGTACACTCACATGTATACCAGCTCACTTTTACAGGGGCCCTGGGCTTATGTATTCAGGTTGATACAATACATCATGTATCTTTTTATATGAATGCATTTAATAACTTTACTAGGATAAGATGGTACTTCAGTGTCCTTTCAGTAACGGCCACCAGTTGAGGTAACTTACATGGTACTGGTATACGGCAGACTCCCATTCATGCTTAGATTCAGAACTATTGTCATAAACTGAATAGTTAATAGGAACAATGCTGAGGTGGTTTGATAACCCTTTTGTGATTTTCCTTAAGGTTTTGCATTAGTTCTTTACTTATTGTCACGTAAGACTCATCAGCATTAAATGGAACTCTGTTGTGTAGAGCCAGGAGACACATCAGGATGAACAACTAACTTATTTTCCACATCTGGTATGTCAGCAAAAACACAGGTAAATACTCTGTCATTTGTATTCACCTTTGTTAGACAGTCAGTGTCCTTGGCCAGTGCGGGTATCGTGATCAACAGGTCAAAGGGTCCACGATAACAAGTTCTAATAATTTCTGTGAATTTGATAAAGAAACTTATCTCCACACCTACCCATACAAACAACTCACACACCTCTAGCTTTACTATTGACTGGATATTAGTCTCTAATCCCTACAAATATCATAACCCTGAAACCCTACCCAACTCGCTAAGTGATCACTCCCTAATAAAAGTTCTAAGATACACTCCTCACTTTACTAGGCCAAACAGGTATATACAGTGGATATAAAAAGTGTACACACCCCTGTTAAAACACCAGGCTTTTGTGATATAAAAAAAATGATACCACAATAAATCATCTCAAAACTTTTTCCACCTTTAATGTGACCTATAACCTGTACAATTCAATTGAAAAACAAACAAGTCTGTTAGGGGAAAAAATATAAAAAAATGAAAAAAAACGTACAGTAAACTGGTTGTATAAGTGTGCACACCCTTAAACTAATACTGTGTTGAAGCACCTTTTGATTTAATTGCAGCATTCAGTCTTCTTGGATAGGAGTCTATCAGCATGGCACATCTTGACTTGGTAATATTTGTCCACTCTTCCTTGCAAAAGTGCTCCCAATCTGTCAGACTGCTTGGGCATCTCTTGTGCACAGCCCTCTTCAGGTTATCCCACAGATTTTCTATTGGATTTAGGTCTGCGCTCTGAATGGGCCATTCCAAAACTTTAATTTTCTTCTGCTGAAGCCATTCTTTTTTTGATTTGGATGTATGCTTGGGGTCATTGTCATGTTGAAAGGTGGAATTCATCTTCATCTTCAGCTTTCTAGCAGACTCCTGAAGGTTTTGGGACAAAAGTGACTGGTATTTGGAACTGTTCATAATTCCCTCTACCTTGACTAAAGCTCCAGTTCCAGCTTAAGAAAAGTAACCCCAAAACATGATACTGACATCACCATGCTTCATTGTGGGGATGGTGTACTTTTGGTGATACAAAGTGTTGTTTTTGTGCCACGCGTATCTTTTGGAATTGTGGCCAAAATGTTCAACCTTGGTCTCATCAGACCATAACAAATTTTCCCACATGCTTTTGTGAGTCTTGATGTATTGTTTTGCAAATTTTAGCCAGACCTGGATGTTGTTCTGTGTAAAAAAAGGCTTCCATCTTGCAACTCTACCCCCATAGTCCAGACATATGCAGAATACGGGAGATTGTTGTCACATGTAGTACACAACCAGTACTTGCCAGAAATTCCTGCAGCTCCTTCAGAGTTGCTGTAAGTCTCTTGGCAGCCTCCCTGACCAGTTTTCGTCTTGCCTTTTCATCAATTTTGGAGGGACGTCCAGTTCTTTGCAACGTCACTGTTGTCCCATATTTTCTCCACTTTTTGATGACTGTCTTCACTGTGTTCCATGGTATATCTGATGCTGTGGAAATGTTTTTGTAAGCTTGTCCTGACTGATACCTTTCAACAATGAGATCCCTTTGATGCTTTGTAAGCTGTTTGCGAACCACGGCTTTTGCTGTAGCAGGCAACTGAGTAAATGTCAGGAAAATCCTACTAGGAGAGCTGAACTTTATTTGGGGTTAATCAGAGTCTCTTTAATTAATGGCAGGTGTGTACCCAAGAAGACTGAATGCTGTAATTAAATCAAAATGTGCTTCAACAAAGTATTAGTTTAAGGGTGTACACACTTATGCAACCAACTTATTGTACGTTTTTTATTTTTTATATTTTTTCCGCTAACATATTTGTTTCTTTTTCAATTGAATTGTACAGGTTATAGGTTACATTAAAGGTGGGACAAGTTTTGAAATGATTTATTGTGGTTTCATGTTTTTATATCACAAAAACCTGGCATTTTAAAAGGGGTGTGTACACTTTTTATATCCACTGTAACCTGTAGCAAACTAACTTACTTCTGTCCTGAGAGCTTCAAATCCCTCCTCTCTAGAATCAACTGGAAGTATCTAACCCAACTTCCCTTTGAAGATGCAGTCCACTCATTTAACTCTACCTTCTTTAACATTCTCAACACACTTGCACCTCCCCCCACAATTCATATCAAATAAAACATATCTCCATGGTTAACAAACGCTACTTGTACCCTAATGAAAACCAGAGATAGGATGTGGAAAACGTGGGTAAAAACCAAACTCCCTAGTGATTTGCAGAAGTATAAAGAACTCAGAGATTTAACAAAAAAACACATTAACAAAGAAAAAAAAAGACTTCTATTTTTAACCCTCCTACATCTCAAAGATCTAAGCCCAAAAAATTTTGGAACTCTGTCAACCAAATACTGCATTCTGGTAACCCTTCATCTCCCAACCCCTGCCCAAACAACATGCCAAAAGAAACTGCCACCACCTTTAACTCATATTTTATTGAATCCATATCAAAGATAATTAACCCTGACTCCTCTTCAACCAACAACACTATGTCCTCTGAATCCTCTCTTGCTATGAACTCTGAAAACCTCTTTTCCCTTAGAGCAGTACCTACCAGCTATATTAAATCTCTACTCTCCAAATTGAAACCCTGTTCTCCTTCAGCTGACAACATTCCCTCCTACTTCCTTCAGATACCTGCTGACTCTCTTGCTATCCCTGTATCTATTCTGAGCAACCGCTCTATCTCAGAATCTAAAGTCTCCTCCATCTGGAAAAAATTATAGACTTTACCTTTACATAAAGGAGGTAAATCCACTGAAATCAGTAACTTCAGATGGATCACTATCCTCTCACCACTCTCAAAAGTATTGGAAAAATGCATACACAAGCAAGTCATGCATTACCTACTACAGGAAAACTTGCTCACACCCACACAACATGGTTTTCGGCCAAAATAGCACTACTATGGCACTTATATCCTTCACTAACACTATTTCGCTAGGTAGGGATGACAACAAGGTTGTCTTTTGCTTATTCCTTGACCTTTTAAAAGCATTTGACACTGTCTTTCACTCTCTTCTTCTGTCCAAACTGGATAATGTTAACTTCTCTTCTTATACTGTTGCCTGATTTTCCAGCTATCTCACAGATTGACTGCAATCAGTGAGATGGCACTCCGCAATCTCCCCTTCTCTCCCTGTAAAAATGGTTGTCCAGCAAGGATCAATTCTTGGGTCATTACTTTTTAACATCTTTATAAATCTACTCTATACTTCTTGTTCCTGGTCATCCCTTATACAATAAGCAGATGACTCTACAGTCAATCTCCTGACTCCCTCTCTGAACTCATCTCTGCAACTCAGGTATCCTTTCACTCAGTAGAAACCTGGCTCTCTAACAACCTACTTATTCTGAATCCTAAAAAAGTAAATTCTTACTCTTTCTTCCCAAAAATCTTAACCATCTAAAATCCTCTTTCTCTATACTGTCTCTCAATAACACTCCTATTGTAGCAGACTCTAGCACAAAACTGTTAGGTGTCACTATAGATGATCAACTTAAGTTCAACTTGCATGTCAACAATTGTATCAGGAAAACTCAAAAAACTGGGCCTTCTATACAGAAATAAAAAGTTCCTCACTAATGAAGCTAAAGTGACCCTCTCCCATGTTTACCTCCTACCCAGCCTATTATACAGCTCTCAAATCCTCACAAATCTTAACTTCTCATGCCTAGATAAATTAGAATCAACCTACAACAAGGTAGCTAGATTTGCAGCTCACCAAACCAACAAATCCCATCACTGTCTCTCACAAAAATACGTAAAATGGCTGGAATTACCACACCTGCTTCTAATCTCTCAACTCCAGATTATTCAATCTGTACTAAACCAGCCATCCACCTGTCCTAGCTTATCTTCTGTCATCACTCATTATACTACCTCTAGGCGTCTTGGTAGCTCCAACCAAGACCTACTACTGATCCATAAACCCAAGACCAAATTTGGATGTAAGCTCTATAGTTATTATCCCTCTATTTCTTGGAACAAACTGCCACTAGAAATTAGGTCCCTCAAGCAACCTAAACAATTCAAACCAGCATCTAAAGAATATACTTAACTCACAGGTCCTGCCACTGTACTTACCCTCCATAATTATCCCCACTATTTCCAAAATTCTTACCACTAACTGCCCTTTATTTCTAATCTCTATCTCTATTATTCTTTGTGAACTCTCTCTAGACTCTTCTATTGGGCTTTTACCTGTCTGTGTAAACCAAAAACATTCACCTCCCTAGACTACTTTTCAAAGCTTTTATTTCTCTTGTCTTTACTCTACCAAGACTTAAATTACTAGCATCTACGTACTATAATTTTGCTCTATTGTCAGATTAGCTCTATTTTTGTTCTATAGCCTTTACTCATAGCTTTATTGTTTAATGTGGTTGGAAGTCCTTCTGTATACTGTACACTGCATCTGTAAACTTTATTGTAAAATATGTGGAATTTTTCTCCTCAGGCCTATGCTGAAAAAGGGCTAGCAGCTCAGATGGACAAACCAGTAAACAAATGTAAAATAATAAATAAAATAAAAGGGCCTGTTTTGTCTATAATGGGCAAATGGCAAAATCACTCCTTATACAAGAAGGTGCCATGCACTTCCTGCAGTGCAGTCTTCTGCATGATAAGGTGGCCAGTTAGTCAACTATGAATAGTAGGGATGTTTAAATGTCACGATATTTCAAGTTCTGCATCTTACCAGATTGATGAGTGCGCAGTGTGTAGTATATGGTGGTTGTGTTCCAATGTGCAAGTATATTTCCAGACACAGCTATAGAAAATATATGCATCCAGGTGTCCACATTACTAAAGTATTGTAAAATCTGAATGCGTACTGTCATTCTAAAGATGTGCACGGTGTATAACACATTTGTTATTACAGTACGCAGTTTAGTTGATATATTTGTGAACAAGTACTGAGAAAGCAGGGTTGCTGTGCATGGGCGAGGTAACACATGGCTGCATTGAAAATGTGTGACATTTCTTAGTATGGCCTTCTTTTTTTTTTGTTTCCACATGTAGCTTCATGTCATGAACACTAAATGTACAGTATACAAAAGTAATACATGCTGTTGATGACTTTAAATGGACAGTATACAAAAGTAATACATGCTGTTGATGACTTTAAATGGACAGTATACAAAAGTAATACATGCTATTAACGACTTTAAATGGACAGTATACAAAAGTAATACATGCTATTGATGACTTTAAATGGACAGTATACAAAAGTAATACATGCTATTAACGACTTTAAAGGGACAGTATACAAAAGTAATACATGCTATTAACGACTTTAAAGGGACAGTATACAAAAGTAATACATGCTATTGATGACTTTAAATGGACAGTATACAAAAGTAATACATGCTATTGATGACTTTAAAGGGACAGTATACAAAAGTAATACATGCTATTAACGACTTTAAATGGACAGTATACAAAAGTAATGCATGCTATTAATGACTTTAAAGGGACAGTATACAAAAGTAATACATGCTATTGATGACTTTAAATGGACAGTATACAAAAGTAATACATGCTACTGATGACTTTAAAGGGACAGTATAGAAAAGTAATACATGCTATTAACGACTTTAAATGGACAGTATACAAAAGTAATACATGCTATTAACAACTTTAAATGGACAGTATACAAAAGTAATACATGCTATTAACGACTTTAAATGGACAGTATACAAAAGTAATACATGCTATTAACGACTTTAAATGGACAGTATACCTGGTGTCAAAATCATGCCCTCAAGCTAAATGCCAAAAAGTGCATAGTCATCCCCTTTGGAAAAAACAAAGTAATACATGCTATTGATGACTTTAAAGGGACAGTATAGAAAAGTAATACATGCTATTAACGACTTTAAATGGACAGTATACAAAAGTAATACATGCTATTGATGACTTTAAAGGGACAGTATAGAAAAGTAATACATGCTATTAACGACTTTAAATGGACAGTATACAAAAGTAATACATGCTGTTGACGACTTTAAATGGACAGTATACAAAAGTAATACATGCTGTTGACGACTTTAAAGGGACAGTATACAAAAGTAATACATGCTATTAACGACTTTAAAGGGACAGTATACAAAAGTAATACATGCTATTGATGACTTTAAAGGGACAGTATACAAAAGTAATACATGCTATTGATGACTTTAAAGGGACAGTATACAAAAGTAATACATGTTACTGATGACTTTAAATGGACAGTATACAAAAGTAATGCTACTGGCGACTTTGCATAGCGCATCATTGAGTAGTAGGTTTGCCCGATGGTTGGCAAACTGTTTGCCCTTGCAAGATACACATTTCTACTGCTTGGGCGATGTCTATATTATAAAATGGGTGTGGCTGTGTTTAATAGCCAGGAACATTTGCAGAGGTTCTAGCTGTAAACCAAATAACTGATACTGATCGATTTCCAAAATGCCACACACTGATCCACAGGTTGATTAGAGCTCTGAATGTTATGAGCTGTCATGCAACTACAGAATCATTAGCTGGTCTATTTTATCTACCAGCAGTGCTTTGCAGTTCTGGATGAGCTGTCTGCTGGTACAGGCAATTAATCAGGGAATGACTGAACCATGAAATTTGAGGCATCTGTACAGAGAAACACTAAAACAAGTACCGAAAGGGGAGCTGCATACAGCCGCTGGTACAGGTTCATAGTTTCATAGGTTCATAGGTAATTACTAGGCTATTACTGGCATCTATAAGCCTAGCCAGAATGTGTTGGTTTTTGCCGCCCCCTTAGATTAGTTCCCTCTGCTTCCGTCCACATGAGTCATTAGTTCCCTGTGCCTCTGTCCAGCAGAGCCACTGCAATGATCCCCGAGGTAAATTTTCTGTTTCCCATCCACTCGTCAAGGTTTCTCTTGAAGAGTGTTAGCGAGGAGCTCTGCCTAATGTAGATTGGAATCATGTTCCAAAGCATGGGAAGTCTCTGGGACAGGAATCTATCCCTCCAGCATGTCCTATTTATTGTTTGTGGTGAGGTTTAGATCCCTAGAGCGTGTGGCTCTTGGGGATTTGTTTTTTTTTTTAGGTGAAGCATGTGCATCAGTTCTGGAATGGACATGGCCTTATATGTCAGGCAGAGATCACCTCTGAGTAAGCGGTATGCAACCGAGTACAGCTGGAGATTCTTCAGTCGGGCTGCATAGGGCATCTGTTTGAGGCCAGTAATCCTCTTGGTGAGGTACTTTTGTGGCCTTTCCAGCTGTTGCAGGTGTCTTGTAAGGTACATCCCAAATGGGGTGTTGTACTCTATAATGGGTCTAATAAGTGATGAGTAGAGAGGCATAATAACCTCTTTTGTTCTAGATGCAAACCCTTTTGTGATTAGGTGAGCCACATAGAAGGATTTTCTAACAACCTTGGCAATATGATTATCAAAGGAGAGATTACTATCTACTTGGGTCCCCAGATCCCTTATTACATTTTCTGTATTTAGAGGACTACCAAGTATGTGGTAGTTCACGGGTACTTTGTTTTTTCCAAAGGGGATGACTATGCACTTTTTGGCATTTAGCTTGAGGGCATGATTTTGACACCAGGTATCTGTCTAAGTGAGACCCTTCTGGAGGTTGTCTGTATCAGCTGGAGAGTCAATTATGGCCCCCAGTTTGCAGTCATCTGCGAACTTGGTCAGCCATAGTCCTCCTGTGCTTGCCTGTACCTCTGAGACGTATATACGGAACAGGAGGTGTCTCAGGACTGAGCCCTGGGGGGAGGTGCCACTTGTAACTGGTTTAGAGTCAGACCTAGAGTCTGCAACTCTTACCGTGTGGGTTCTATCCATGAGCCAGTTGGCAACCCATCTCGTGACATAGGGGTTTATGTTCAGGCTGGTGAGCTTGTCTATAATACCAGAATGGGTAATGGTGTCAAAAGCCTTTGCAAGGTCTAGGTAGGCTGTGTGGACCTCCTTTCCCTCATCTAAAGCCTTGGTAACTGTCTCAAAGAAGTCCACCATGTTTAGGAGGCATGATCTGCTCTTAACAAAGCAGTCAAACTGGGTAGGGTCCAATGTTTGAAGGTTCCCAATGTCTCTGTTAATGAATTCCATGATGATGCGCTCCATAGCCTTGCAGACCAGGCTAGTCAGGCTTATAGGGCGATAGTTCCCAGGGTCCGTTGTGGCTCCACCTTTGTGGAGCATGATAACTGTTGCTGTGCACCACTCTATGGGTATGTAGCCTGTAGAGAGGCTGAGTTTGAACAGTGTGTTTAGGTGAGGGGTTAGTTCATTTTGGAGCTTGTGTAAGACACAGCCTGGGTCACCGTCTGGTCCCATTGAAGCTGTATTTTTGGCTTTGGATAGGGTTTTTTTAACCTGTGTGTAATTAATCAGGGAATGACTGACCATGAACTGTGAGGCATCTGTACAGAGAAACTCTAAAACAAGTACCCAAAGGGGAGTGGCATACAGCTGCTGGTACAGGTAATTAATCAGAAATGACTGAACCATGAACTGTGAGGCATCTGTACAGAAAAACACTAAAACAAGTACCCAAAGGGGGGTGGCATAGAGTTCAGTGAAAATAAATGAAGTTTGATATATTGAAGGGAATTCAAGCAAAGACATCCCTAGTAACATCAAGCTCTTCAGTATAAATCACAACAATGCAAACTGTTAATTTAATGATAGTCAGGGAACTCTTTCTTTAGGCAAGGAAAGCAGATACCTGAGAGTATGCAAGTTGGTTTTCACATGTGGGAGGAAAGTTGGGACTGGACAAGAATGGATGGTGGGAGTGCACAGTGAACCACAGAATCTAACAAGCATTTTCAGCATGATTAAACCTAATTTTAGAATTGGTGAAGCTGTCTGTTTGGGGAATCTGCCCATATATGGTCCTTTCCCTTTTTGAAAAGTATATATAGTTGCACGTGTTTTCTGTGAAGTAAAAGAGGTTGGAGGGTTAAAAATGATAATGTACCTAGTTTTTGTTTGAGTGTTTTTATTGAAACAAAATGTCTTGAAAAATGTGACATGGGTCCAAACAGAAACAAGAAATTGTAATTGCATATAATATCAGCCTGACAACTAACAATGTGTGCAAGAAAATAGTCATATTAAAAAAAAAACTGTCATGTGGAAAATGTTAAAGTAATCAAATCTTTTCACAATGACTGCCATGTTAATCACTTCATGGAATGTGAATGGCAATTGTAGATATGGATAAGAAGCGAACAGGATTGAATTATATTAAGTGTGGGGAACTAACAACAATGTTACAGGAGACACACTTAGAAATGAGCATGCGAATTTGGCAAAGAAATGGTTTCAGAATGGTTATTCAGCAGAGTATGGTGGACAAAGGAAAAGGGTGATAATAATACTGATCACAAGAAGGATTCCAAGGATGAGAGAGAAGAAAAGCACAGGCAGTAGAGGTGTGGTGATATGGGGTTAGTGGGTGGGGTTGAGGATTACATTGGCAGGTGTTAGATGCCACCTGAAACTATTATTGAAGAGCTTAAGAGAGTTATGGGAGATGTAATTAGCTTCCAGCAAGGAATATTATTCATTGATGGGGACTGGAACTTGATATGCAATAGAGAAGATACATTAGTAGGGCATAGAATGGAAAATATAACTAAGGAGAGTATATTTCTTAAGAAATTTATGAGAATATTTGGGATGCAACATGTGACATTATGAGCAGGAACCCTGACAGAATTTACATATTATTCCCCAAAATACAATAATTAGGTTACGTTGGAGAGACATTATATTTGACAAGAGCCTGGGTATTTATTCCCAAACTTTGAAATACAACTAATAACTAATTTCAGATCATGTACCAATGAAGACTAAAATAAAGATTCAGGGTAATCAAATAAAAACGAGACACTGACACTTTCCTACTTACCTGTTAATACGAGAGGAAATTTAAGGGACTGGTAGGGTAAACAATGCAAGAGTTGAAGGAGTGCGTCACCTGTAAGGTATGTCAAAATGTTGCGTTACTAAAATGAGCTACGCTAAATTGTTTTCACCTTTAATTTGAGACAATTGTCCATCTGCCAATTAATTGTTTACATAGTCTGACCCTAGAGAAATTGTGAGTCGAGGAAAGATTGAATAATTACACCCAATGGATAGTCATCTGCAAACTTAGATAATCATAGGTCAGGAAAGTTGGCCTGAAGGTCAGACCACTCAATGCCAAATAGGACAAACACTGACCCATGTGACATACTATTGGTAAGTTGTTTGCTTTCAGAAGTAAGACCTGCAACTCTCACCATATGAGTTCTGTCAGACAACCAGTTAGCTATCCACAGCACAACATAAGGATTTTTATTCAGATTTACATGTCTGTCAATAATGCCTGCACAGGAAATAATGTCAAAGGTCTCAATCAGGTCCAGCTACACTGCAGACTCTGCATAACTGCTATCCACATTTTTGGTTGTTTTTTTAAAAATAATTAATAGGGTTAAAGAGGAAGGACCTTCCTTTGGCAAAGCCAAATTGGTAAGTGTCCAGTATGAAGCGATATTCAATGTCCAGATTAATATGTCTAGAGATAATATGCTTCATAGCTTTACAAATTAGGCTAGTGAGACTAATAGATGTTCATCATTAGATCACTGTTGCAGTAGTCAAAGCCAAATGGAGTCATATCCTGCCCAGAAATCCACAAGTGACCAGCTTCCAAAGCTTAAGGGCACTTGCCATGCATTGTAACCACTAAACAGCTCAAGAGAGTGGTATAAAGTCAATGGTTAGGGCACCAAACCTTTTAGAACTTTCTTGCTGTTGAAGTGCATTCTTCCCTGCAGTCTTTAAGTGATCAGCAGTCACCTAGCTCTTCTTCAAGACTGAGCAGAAAAGTACCCCATTGGGGTGTCCTTTCCATTTTCCTAATTTTTTTGTGAGGAAAAGTTCATCTTTTCTGTCAAAATTGGTGGTTAGGAGCTAGGGCTAGTGTTTTTGATGGTTGTCACTAAAAACTTTTACCTCAAAACTTTTTTAGTCAGGAGGTATGGCTGTTTTACCAAGTCTCCACTACTTGCTTTTTTTGAACACTTGGGTTCTAAGAATAATTCAAAAAGGTCACAACTGACAGTATATTCCTATCTTCTTTTTCAAGGTATTCCTCTATATCTGTCCAGTCAAACCTCCCTGTTTCCACCTATCTTAGATCAAATGCTGTCTCATAGGGTTATGGAACCTGGTCCCCCTGATCAAATAGGACAATGTTTTTATTCAAGAATCTTTATGGTGCCAAATACATGCAGAAAGTACCTGGAGACCTGCCCTAGAGCTTTTGTTTCCCCTAAACCTTCACATCAATATCCCAACATTCAAAATGCTTTCTCTACAGTCGCAGTTACCTTTCATGTCTCTTCCTCCTCTCGATTTTCTAGTAACTCTGGATTTACAAGGTGCTCATCATGCGGTTCTCAGAGACTTCAGAATCTTTGTACTTGCTTCTGTAGCTCATTTACGTTTTATTTTCTCTGCTTTACTTTTTAGATTGTCAGTTCCAAGAGTGTTTATAAAGTATCCATGCTCCTATAATAGCTCATTGCAGGTTACAGGGCTTTCACATTTTCCTCTATTTAGATGGCTGCCTCATTTGTGCAGATTCTTTTACAAGTTGTCGAGAATCTCTTAAGTGCAAAAACTGTATTCTTAGTCTGGGATTTCAGGTGAACATTGGAACATTGAGAAAGCTTCTTTCATTCTGTCTCACGTGACCGTATATCTGACATGTCTCCAAAATGGACTCCCTCATGATGGCTTTTTTTTTTCCTTCAGAGCAAAGTGGAAGGACAGTTTCTGATAATTTCCAACCAGACTCTGGTACCTGCCGCAGTATATCTCAAGATTCTAGGCTTCATGTCCTCTGCAATTGTTATGATTCCTTTAGCTAGAGTTCACATGAGGAAAATTCAGTGGTTCCTCAAATCAGTTAGGAATGAACATCAGCGCTCCCTATATTTTCAAATCCCATTGCTCTGGTAGGTAAATCAGGTGTCCCTTTAACACAGGCCTCAATTTTTCATTTCCAGACTCCACTCAGTCTGTAACCATGGATGTCTCAGACTTTGCTTGAGGAGCTGTATCCAAAGCGGTGAAAGCTAAGGGTCTGTAGAACAAACAGGACTAATTAAATACTTAAAATGTCAAAGAAATGATACTTCTGATAAATTATCTGAAATCTTGGAACCATCTTTGGATCCCAAGCCCTCTACTAGTAATCACAGACAGCACCCAAGTGATGTGATACATACCCATTTGCAGACTAGTGGTGGTAGCCCGAGAACTAGCAACTTAACATGATCTGACCCTCCCAGCTACTTACATTCTGCCAGAGAAGAATGTTACAGCAGTCAAGCAGGTAAGACCTCCATGAATGGAAGTTGAACTCAGGGATTTTCCAGGAATTGGCTCAACTGTGAGGAACACCTTAAGTAGTTATGTTTGCCACCATTTACAAGAACCAGTTAAATACATTCAGCTCCAGGGCTCTTTGCACAAAGGCCTGGAAGATAGATGCATTTCAGTCTCATGGATGTTACTGTATGCCTTTCTTCCCTTTGTTGTGATTATCAGAGTTTGTCTAAAGATTCAAAACATCTCTCCAGACAACAGTGATTCTCCATCATTTTCAAAATATCCAAAGTAATTACCACAAGTTTTCTCACGGAATGCTTAGGACACAGGTTGTCTAATACATCTCAGCCTTCACTTTCTTCAACTCACTACCTGGATGATAGAATTTTAATACCTTTCAGGTATTTGTTTTCTAAGAATGTACAGCAGGTAATAAAGGAGACTAACAAACCTGCTGCTAAATAACCATGTGGGTACCAAAGCAAGAACCAGGATCCTGTTACAGAGATGCCCCTGGTTCTACAGCATTTGTGTGAATTATTATCCTTTGACCTTTCTTACTTTTTTGTCAAGACTCACCATTCAGCCATCTCTGCCTGTCTGCCCATTGGACCCTCCCTCCTTCTAGCCTAGCTCAAGTCAAACAATTTTTGAAAGGGATTTTACATATTGATCTACATCGAAGACAACTTTCTCCTTCTTGAAATGTTAATTTTGTCCAGGTGAAAGGCTGGTTTGAGATTCTTGTCTTCAAAAATAGTGCTACACAATGCTCTGACATCTACAATAAGAGTATATGAGTTATAATCTCTTATGAGGACTCAAACCTATCTCATCTCTCACAAGGATAGGGTAACGTTGACAACAATTTTTTCTTCTATACCAAATGATACACAAAATAAAAAGTTGCCTTGTAGCAAAAAAGAAATAACCACCAGTATATTGAACAAATTTAATGAAACTCTGACATCTCGGCCAAAGACTTCAAGGAGTATAACACAATCTTAAATTTTTCTTTTATGCCTGAAGTGGTGTCAGAGTTTACTTTCAGCCAGGCTATGCATCACCCTGTTTATTATCCAAAACCAATGAAGGACTAAGACTGCTCATCTTGTGGCAGGAGGCGTTTTCCTGGTGTATTGAAGTTGCAACACACTCTAAAGGGTTCATAGTGTAGTTGTTTTGTTGTCCAGAGGGCTCACTAGTCAGGTTTCGGCTTTTTCCTCTACTCATCTTGTGGCAGGAGGTGTTTTTCTGATCTGTCTTATAGGTACATAGGTGTGTATCAAGCTAATGACCACTAGGGCATTTTTAAGCCTAGCAATGCATTCCAAATCTCTGATAAGTTTTTATACCCTTGATAAGTATAAGCAGGGACTTGGTAGATGAAACATTTACAAGCAGGGGCCAAAGAGATGAACCATTTACAGGCTGTTTTTGTCTATTAGAGACATAGGGGCCAAACCAGGGATGGATTTCCTATTCCCCATCAAAATGTCCAAGTTACACTTGAATTAGGTTGGGGAGGAACTCTGCTTCACACGGATGGGGACCCTGTTCCAGAGAAGGGGTAGTCTCTGAGACACATACCTGTCTCTCCAGCAGGTCCTATTTATATCACAAGCAAGGTTTAAGTCTTTAGAACAAATAATCTGGTGCTGTTTTGTAGACATGCAGGAGGTTCATTGGGGAGGGGTCCAACAATGCATTGTATGCCAGGCATAGATGTTCCCTCAACAGCCTGTAGTAGACAGAATAGAGGGACAGGGCTTTGAGGTGGTCTGCATAGGACATATTACTTACCTCCTGTATTCTTTTAGTGTGGAATCTCTGCGGGCATTCCAGTTGTTGGATGTGCCTGGTTAGGTACATACCAAAGGGGGCATTGTACTCAATGACAGGTTTGATGAATGATAAATATAGTGGAACAATGACCTCCTTGGATCTGGTTACCATACCTTTGTTTATAAGTTGTGCAGCATATACTGATTTTCTTATTACTGTAGACAACTGATGGCCAAAGGCTAGATTATTATCTATGTGTTTCCCCATGTCCCTGACCACCGTGTTGACTGTTAGGGATGTGTTGTTAATATAGTAATTAATAGAGGTGGATGCTTTCCTAAAATATATTATTATGCATTTCTTGGTATTTAGTTTTAGTCCATGGCTCTGACACAGGGGCGGCTCGTGGCATAGGGCTGCCGGACTGCAGCCCCCTCAAAAAGAAAAAAAGAAAGAAAAAGAAATGAAAAATAAAAAAAAATATTTTTTAAAATTGGACTTGCATGCACATAGACCGAGTCCCGCTTATCGGTCTATGCGCATGCTCAAGGTAGCCCGCCGCCCCATAGGGGACAAGGAGCGCCTGTGCACTTTACAGTGCACAGACCCGCCAGGATTATGGGACGCGTCCGACTGCAAGAGGAGCAGCAGGGACTCGGGACAGTGCCTTAGGGATCTCGCCGGCCGGAAGGAGCATGTGGATCTCGGGTCTTCAGTATTGCGCGGGAAGGATGTATGTACGGACTTGTGCTTTACTGGAGTTTGTGTATGGTGTGTGTGTGTGTGTGTGTGTGTGAAAATGCCCCAGGTGCTTATGGTGGTGTGGTAGGGAATGCCTCAGGCTTGAACCCTGTACCCTGTATGCAGGTGTTAAAGACTTGAGTTCCCTACCCTCCACCATTTGTAAAAATTTCAGATTTTTACCTCATATTTGATCTGATCTGTTCCTCATAATATCTGTGGTTTGTAAATGTTGCAATGCTTGATATTTGATGGTGTAGTAGTAGCATTGTTGCCTCACAGCTGCAGGTTCTTGGGTTTGATTCTTGGCTGGGGTTCCTTCTTTGTGGGGTCTGTATCTTCTCCCTGTGTTTGTGTGGGTTTGCTTTTGTGCCCTCCCATGTTACAAAGACATGTCTGCATTATTTCTTCCTGGGCCTCCGCTGAAAATTTGTTTATTTGTTCCAAGTCAGACTGTCCTGATTAAAAATGTTAAATAAAATGATAGGCATTTGAATTTCAGACTTAAGGGTTTCTGAATGTTTAATTCCCCGCGTATTTGATGGTGCAGTGGTAGTATTGTTGCCTCACAGCTATAGGTTTTCTGGTTTGATTCTTGGTTGGGGTGGCTTCTGTGTGGAGTCTGCATCTCCTGCCTGTGTTTGTGTGGATTTGCTCTGGTGCCCTGCCATTTTACAAAGATGTGTCTGCAGTTTTAATCCCTCCCGCTCTGCTGAAAATTGTTTTTGTTCTGTCCGCAGTAAATTTGACAGGCATTTGAATTTCAGACTTCAGGTTTCTGAATGTTTAATTCCTTGCAGATTTGATGGTGCGGTGGTAGTATTGTTGCCTCACAGCTATAGGTTTTCTGGTTTGATTCTTGGTTGGGGTGGCTTCTGTTTGGAGTCTACATCTCCTGCCTGTGTTTGTGTGGATTTGCTCTGGTGCCCTGCCATTTTACAAAGATGTGTCTGCAGTTTTAATCCCTGCCTCTGCTGAAAATTGTTTTTGTTCTGTCCGCAGTAAAATTGACAGGCATTTGAATTTCAGACTTCAGGTTTCTGAATGTTTAATTCCTTGTATAATTGATGGTGCAGTGATAGTATTGTTACCTCACAACTATAGGTTTTCTGGTTTGATTCTTGGTTGGGGTGGCTTCTGTCTGCATCTCCTCCCTGTATTTGTGTGGATTTGCTCTGGTGCCCTGCCATTTTGCAAAGACGTGTCTGCAGTATTAATCCCTGCATCTCTGCTGAAAATTGTTTTGTTCTGTCCGCAGTAAAATTGACAGGCATTTGAATTTCAGACTTCAGGTTTCTGAATGTTTGATTCCTTGCAGATTTGATGGTGCAGTGGTAGTATTGTTGCCTCACAGCTATAGGTTTTCTGGTTTGATTCTTGGTTGGGGTGGCTTCTGTGTGAGTCTGCATCTCCTCCATGTGTTTGTGTGGATTTGCTCTGGTGCCCTGCCATTTTACAAAGACGTGTCTGCAGTTTTAATCCCTGCTGAAAATTGGTTTTGTTCTGTCCGCAGTAAAATTGACAGGCATTTGAATTTCAGACTTCAGGTTTCTGAATGTTTAATTCCTTGCATAATTGATGGTGCGGTGGTAGTATTGTTGCCTCACAGCTATAGGTTTTCTGGTTTGATTCTTGGTTGGGGTGGCTTCTGTTTGGAGTCTGCATCTCCTGCCTGTGTTTGTGTGGATTTGCTCTGATGCCCTGCCATTTTACAAAGACGTGTCTGCAGTATTAATCCCGCGCCTCTGCTGAAAATTGTTTTGTTCTGTCCGCAGTAGAATTGACCGCATTTGAATTTCAAACTTCATGTTCTTCAGAATACATAGTAGCACAACCTTTTTTCTAGCAATTTTCTAAGTTTATAAGATGAATATTTTAAATTTGTCCCTATTTTTGGGACTGTATTCCCCATTATTGGCTTCGGCCCAGGTTTTTGTGCTAAGGTTGACAGCTATGGCAAGAACTGAATTCACTGAATATGGACTGTAGAATTGTGCATATTTACTGATAAAGGTGCACTGTAGAATTGTGCATATTTACTGATAATGGTGGACTGTAGAATTGTGCATATTTACTAATAATGGTGGACTGTGGAATTGTGCATATTTACTAATAATGGTGGACTGTAGAATTGTGTATATTTACTAATAATGGTGGACTGTGGAAGTCTGAGTAGACTTTTTATGATAAATGTTCTCAACTGGGCAGTTTTGCCATTATGGGTGCATATGTTTTGTTTCATTGCTTACTGGAAAAATGTTCAAAACAAATTTAAAACACCCTCTAACAAGTGTACTGTATTGTACAAGGAATATAATTTTAGTACAATGAGGAAGGTGTATCAAAGAGCACATGTATGTTTCATATGCAAGGGGCCTATGATTCGAAAACAGCCCAAAATTAATCTTTATCTGCCACTGGCAAAATGTATTTTCTTTGAATGTGGGTTTCAATGCTGTTTCAATGAATGTGAGTTTCAAGGGCAGAGAAGTTTTAATGCTAAGTTTTCATTGTGAGACTGCATTGCTTTGTTTAACAGATTACTTAATGTTTGTGCTGTAAAATACAAAATAAAACTTTCAAATGAAGTCCAATCATTGAAGTAAAGCAGTATGCACATTAGTGTTTATGGTAAATGGAGTGAAATAGCCAAGTAATGGTTAATTGGAATGGCTGCAGAGGCTCCAGTTCAACCATTATTTTGTCAGGGGAAGGGCAGCAAACTCAGACAGGCCCAGCTGAACTATACCTCCCAACTGTCCAGATTTTCAAAGAATGAATAGATTTTTGCTTCTTATTTTTGGTTTGTTCATAAAATTTGTAGTTTTAATTCCTAAATGATTTGCCAGAAGTCACTAAATAATAAGTTTCAGACTTCATAACCTTCATAAAAATGCATGTTAAAGTAAGAGCCGTTCTATCAACTGTCTCAATTTATACAAGAGCAATTTTTAGTACTGTTTATATGTGCCACAATATATTTGGCCTTGTTCAGATTTACTGCATTAACAGGTTGAGAGGTACATGCAAATAAATTGCTTTATAGAATTAGGCATAGCCAACCTCTCAACTGTCCCCAATTTTGACACAAAATGTTGCTCTTCACCATAATAATCCCACCGAAAAATAGCAATTTTGGAAGAAAACATGGAGGGTTTACAATTAAGAAATAACTGTAATAATCAAAGTTATAGATTACTTGAAATGCATGTAGATTCTTTTATTTTGTCAGCTGCTCAAGGTAGCAGTACTAATATTAAAGTGTCCCTTCTTTGACAGGTAGAAGCTGTATTGTGTGTCTATTTTATATTTTTGCATCACATTTTTGGTCCATTTTTCATAAAATTGTGTTTTTGGCAAATTAGTGACAAATCACTAAAGACTGAAGTTAGAAAATGACAGACATTTGAGTTTCAGATTTTATACCCTTCAGAAAATTCATACTAATGCAAGACCTATTCTATTATCTTTCTAAGTTTATTAGAGCAATATTTAAAAATTGTCCTTCTTGTTGTGCCTTTGTCCCACTTCTGTGTATGGCTTTGTCCAGATTTCTTGCTCTTGAAGTTGAGAGGTATGACAAATGTGTCAGGGCCATCACAGTCAGCCAGAGAGATTTCAAATTGTGACATGCTTGTTGCACCCCACTCCCCATGTAGTGACTCTGGATGTGTCCAAGCAAGGCAAGGAGTAGTTGTATCTACCTTGGATGGGGAGGACACACTGCATAAGTACTACAGTGGCTTTTCATCTGTCCTTGATTTTGCAGAATGGTCTGGTTTCTGTCATATTTTTGTACTGTTGATTTATGCTTATTACTCAAAGTGCCTGTTGCTCTGTGTTTAAGTAGCAATGCTTTAATGACCATAAGGTAAGCTTGTCTGACATCGTAAGATGCAAGTAAGCTTTAATAAGCATACTGTTAAAGAATTGCCAACATTGAAAGCCTTTCTGTTGTTGCCATGCAGAGAATACTTGACTAGATAATGTATAAGCCTTGGGTATTAAAGGACAGGATTCCATTATTTTAAAAGCTCATTACACTTGTTGGAGACTTCCAGTCATCTCTACAGGCTTTACCCGTAAACTAAACAGAATGCCAATCATGTGTGGTCCATAACCTGTACAGTAATCCTTTAAGCAATGTATCTTGAGCTTGTTTCTTGTTTGCTTTTCATTTTTACTTTTATCATGTTTTCCCCATGAAACGTTGTCAGGCAGCAGGTCTTTTTGGATAAGAAACATTTTTACAAGTGGGGCATCACATAGATTTCTACTTTCAGCATGTTGCTTGGTACTTTAATAAAGCTGAATATATTATAATTAGAACTGCAGTGCAAGGAGAAGTAGTTTGAGTTGAGTGCTTCTGGTTTTTCTTATACTTGATTTTGACTGGCATTCCAGTAATGTATTTAAAAAGTAATTTATTTTTTCATGCCTCACAACCTTTTGTTTCCATCTAGATATTAAGTAAGCTGTCATGCAGCCAATGCATTGAAATATTTTTATTCTTCTACACTTATTTTTGTCTTGATTGGACTTTCATAATGATGGTTTGCCACCCAGGGCAGCGTATTTAATTAAAGTTAGTTTTTTTGTGGTTTTGTGCATAGCTCCTCCCCTTTATGGTTGACCACACCCCTTCCCTTTGACCCCGCCCATTCAGCGTCTCCTGCAGCCCCCCTGTGATTTGAAGTCACCAGCCGCCACTGTCTGACACAAATTATATATCTGTGTCAGTCCTTCCCAGAGAACACTAGTGTCAGTGGAGGAATTCTATGACTGCGCCTAATTTACAATTCTCTGCAAATTTGGACAGCCAGAGGCCATGGACACTGCCTTTGACTTCAGAGAAGTAAATGCCAAAAAGAATTCATCCCCATCCCAGGAACAATTCCTGAGAGACTTCACTATGACTGGCCTCCTTGAGAGATGGACTCCCCATTTCTAGCTTCATGGGTCTTTTCTGTGAGCCAGCTGGTTAGCCACCTGGTGACATAAGGGATTATACTGAAACTCTTAAGTTTATCAACACTGCTCAAGTTGGGTATTGTGTCAAATGCCTTGGTCAGGTCAAGGTAGGCAGTGTGAACTGCTTTGCCTTCCTCCATGGCTTTGTTGAGCTTCTCAAAGTAGTCCACTAGGTTATGTAGGCATGATGTGCCCTTGACAAAACCAAACTGGGTTGGATTCAATGTCTGGAGGTTTCCTATCTCATTACTGGTCATTCCATGATAATTCTTTCCATGGTTTTGCACATAAGACTAGTCGGATTAATGGGTCTGTGGTTAGCTGGATCTGTTGATGGTTCTCCCTTCTGAAGGGGGATGATCATTACAGCCCTCCATTCACACATCACAAAGTCATTTTTGAAACAATAATTAAATAGTGACTCCAGTGGCCCAATAATTCGTATTTTAGACTACTCAGAAGATGGAGACTCTGATCAGGACCCACAGAGACTCTGTTCTTGGGTTTAATGAGTGCAGACAGGACATGCTCTCTTGACATAGTTAGAGGGGGCTATGCTTGAGGGTATTTCTGGTGGGAGTAGCTGCAGGTGACTAGAGGGTTAAGTTGGAATTGAATTTGACAGCCAACAGGTTCAATATATTGTGTATCCTGGAAATAATCAGTAAAGACATAGGAGACCTACAGTCATTGGATCCATCCCAGTTTGGCTTTGTCAGAGAAGGCCATGCCTACTGAACCTGGTGGACTTCTTTGAAAAAGTCACCAAGGCAACGGAAGAGGGTAAAGAGGAAGTGGTGCATACTGCCTTCCTCGATATGGTTAAGGCATTTAATACAATATCCCACACAAGCATTATTATCAAACCCGTGGAACTGGGCATAAACCTCTTTATAATGAGTAGGATAATAAACGGGCTCACAGATAGGATTCAGGAGATTCGCATCGGAGAGATCACTTCCACAAACAGATAGTTCACCAGTGGGGTCCCTCAGGTATCTGTGCTGGGCCCACTCCTTTTTGGTAGCTACTTCTCAGAGGTCAAAGCCAATACTGAAGGCCTCTGGTTGACCAAGATGAATGCAAGCTGAGAGCAGTCATAGACTCTCACTAAGATGAAAAAAAAACATACAGAAATGTCTAACACAGACAAATGACTGCTGTCAAAATCACTGCATAAAACTCAGTGTCAAGAAATGCATTATAGTACCTATTAGGAAGACAGCCATCCATCCCCGGCATTATAGATATAGATCAGACGGGCTTCATTGTAAATAGAAATACTTTTGATAATATTAGAAGAACTTTAACATTAATTGATTTTGCAAATAGTAAAAAGAAAGATTTAACACTTATTAGTCTTTATATAGGTTCAGCATTTGATTCAGTAAGTTGGGACTATCTGTTTACCTTACTGAAATGCACAAACTTCTCTGATGCATTTGTAAATTTAATTGAGCATTTATACAAAGGAACGCTGGCTTATATTAAGGTAGGAACATATGTTTCACAAAAAATACCCATTCTTAAAGGTACAAAGCAAGGATGTCCACTTTCTCCACTATTATTCACTTTAGTAATGGAGCCTTGGGCTAATTTGATTAGAAACAGTACTGACATAGAGGGTTTTGAAATAGACGAAAATACAACATCAAAAATTCAACTTTTTGCAGATGATGTTCTAATTACATCAGCAGGATCTAATTCTTCTATGCAGTCTTTATTTGATAAAATGATGAATTTTAAAAGTATTTCTGGTTTAATATTCAATGAAGAAAAAACTAAAATACTACCTATATATACACGAAAAAATATTCTCATTAGTGATTTTACTAAATATGTACCCAATTCAGGTCAAATAACTTATTTAGGTATAATACTATCTAAAGATATTAAATCTATTATATATAATAACTATAATACCTGTTTTCTTAATATACAAAATCTTTTTAATACCTGGAATAATATGTTTTTTACTATGGAGGAGAGACTAACAACTATTAAAATGATAATATTCCCCAAGATTTTATACTTAATACAATCAATAATACTTTCACCTACAAAAATAATTATCAAGAAACTGAATACACTAATGTTAAATTTCTTATGGGCACCTAATAGACCTAGGATTGCATTAAAGAAACATACTAATAGCTGGTCTCAAGGGGGTATTTCTTTTCCAGACTTTAATTTATATATTATCTCTTCTATTATAAAAGTCATTACTTTATTAATAGATCAGTCATATATCGCAAAATGGAAAGATTATTGGGAGCTAATTAGTATGCACTTCATGAAAATCTCCTTAACACATAAAAATATGATTGTAAATAACTCCATGTTGTGATTGCTAAAGGAATTTTGTACTTCACCTATTACACCTAAACATATGGTTTGTTACCCATTAAATATTATTATTAGTTATCGTAACTTTATATTCATGCACCCTAAGTATAGGGAATGGAATTTTATTGTATTCCTATAATGTATACTCAGGGTATGCTTATGTCATCTACTTCTGAAGGAGCTCATTTAGCTATAGATAATGATCTAAAGTACTGGTATCAGCTGATATCTGATAATAAAGTTAAAAATCTAGATTTCTTAAAACAAGAATTTGATCTAAGAGAAACTTGCTGGTTAGAGGTTCAGATCTTTAGACAACATCTCATTGATAGAATAGATCTAATGTCTATAACAGTTAAAGAATCTATTCCAAAACTGATTGATTACTTGATATTAAATTTACAGCATAAAGTTTCTGATAAAGGTAAACTTTCATATATACATAAAATTATCAGACAAGAAACTTTTTACAGTGTAGATTCATACTGGAATTATTTCACCTCTATTAATGGGGACCCACCAACTCAACAAGATAAACAATATATATTGGAATCGCTTATAGAACTACATCTTCCATTGTCTGGAGACTTTATACATGGAAATTTTTACATAGATCTTTTATACACCTTTGATGATGAATAAAATAAATAATAAAGATAATCTATGTAAGAGATGTAATGTAGAAATTAATGCTGACTGGGCTCATATGTTTTATGACTGTATGAAGTTGAAAGAATACTGGAAGTCAATTAATGAATTTTTGCAGGCTCTTTTTACAGATAATTTCATTATTTCTAAGTCTCTTATATTATTCAACACACCTGTACCTCAATGTGTTAAAAGATTAAGCTTCCCTTGTTATGGTCTATCCTAGCAGTGGCCAGGAAAATAATAACTAGAAATTGGATTTCAGATACACCTCCTTCGTTCAATGAATTTAAAAATGTTATGAATATAATGTGCCATATGGAAATAAGCACAATTAGAATGAGAACAACTAGAAAAACATCATATTATATTGTATGGGATAATTTACAAAATTTGTTAAAAAAAATCTAATTTCAATAGCACGGTATTTTAGTTTAATTAATTGATCTAATTGTAGTGGATGTCTTTGTAAATACTTTAGTTGTTTTGTTGAATATTATAATAATACCTATTTTTAATTACTTGTATAAAATTGTTATGATATTTCTCTTATATGTTAAAACGATAAACCTGTTTTGAAAAAAAAGGAAGACAGCCATCCTGGAAAACCTCATCATCAACAAAAACACCTCTAAGAGTTGACTGACTAGTTAGGGATCTGGGAACCCATGTAGCTAGTAACCTAGCCTTCAACCAGCATGTATCCAAGGTAGTAAAAAAAATATTCTATGTTGCTCAACTGATAAGTAATGGCATGGCATCTAGGTCCAGGGAAGTCATCATACCACTGTACTCAGCCCTCATCAGACCCATCATAGAGTATAATGCCCTCTTTGGTATGTACTTGACAAGACACATGCAGTGAGTGGAGTGTACGCAAAGCTTCCTTACAAAAAGAATACAGGGAGTAAATATATTGCCCTATACAGATTACCTCAAAGCCCTATCTCTATACTCTTGTCTCATATTGACCATTGAGAGTTGACCTATCCTGGCATACATGGCATCTTTCAACCTTGCTCTGGTGAACAATTTTCCACATGCACAAAACAAACTCCATTGGAACTACTAGATCCAAAGACTTGAATTTTGCTTGTGACATTGGAGAGGCAGGTATGTATCTCGGAAAATTCCCATTCACTGGAACAGGCCCCACATTCATCTGAAACAAAGTCCCACCCTTAACATATTTAACCATAACTTGGACCAGTGGAAGGGAAATTGTAAATTCACCCCTAGTAATGCAGTCAGTAATTCATGTCAAAGCCAAAAGAATCATCCCTATAAAAATGTCTGGAGTATAAAACTTGTGGGTCACAGTTTGGTTGCACAGCTAGGCTTAGAAAGGCCCTAGCGGTCATTAACCTAGTGCACACATATGAACCTATAAACCTACAGGGAAGAAAAACCTTCAGGAATTCTAATCAACTGTTTTACTGATAGTAAGAAAAAGGGACAATCTTTGTCAAAACAGATAATGTCTAAATGGTTGTCTTATGTTATTGCTTTTTGTTACTCTCACCATAATAATACACTCCCAGGCAAGGTCATGGACACTTTACCAGTGATTTCATTACTTCCATGGCTTTTGTAAAGGAGTGGCTGGTAGATTATAAGCAGGCCGACGGAACTTGTTCTATAGTAAGTGAAGGGGTGTCTGGGATTGTGGAATCTATCAAAGAGCTATAACTCTGAGTGGAGTAAAAGTTTCCACTAAATTTGTCTGCTAGGGTATTAGCTATTTTCTCTGGATCAAAGTGTGCAGTATTATAGATGAGCTCTGAACATTGTTGGGTGTTAGTCCTTCACTTTCTAATATAGTTAAAAAAGATTTATAATTATTTCTTTTTTGAGGCTACATTATGTTTATACTCAGCTTTGAACTTCCTAATGGCTCCTATACTCATTATATCTGAGTGACGCCTCCAGGTGCATCTACAGTTAATTCCTACTGATGCCTCTAGGCGTCAAATATTGCTTGTTCATATTTGCATCAATAATTCCAAAACCATGTTATGTACAAGGTTTTAAAAGATTTCATCTTAAAGCTTACACAATCGCAAACTCAGCTGCATCAATATTTGCCCTCTGTCTAGTGCAGGTAAAAACATACTGTTGTTTTTATTAAATTAATTTATATAGAAATAATTTTTACATTTTTCTAAATATCTTAACAACCAAGTAACACAGACATAAATCCTTAGCCTCATATGAAAGGTTTCAGCTAGATGAATAAAATGTTGCTGACAGTATGTATGTAACTTGAATGGTTGCTGAGCTATTATAAGTTGTTTACAAAATATTACAAACAGAATAGTTACAGTGTTTAGTGTGACTTGTAACATTCAATTCCTAGAACCTAAAGAATACTACCAATATAAAAATAGTTTGTACTGAAGAGTGTGTCATTTATACTTCTTTCATAATCCCTATAGTTCCACAGATATGAACATTTGTTTGAAATGTGAGGACATAATTTGATTCTTTTTAAAGGCTTAGGCTCCACCCACTGGAATTTACAGTGCAAACTTGCTGAGCTCCATTGGAGTGAACAAGTTAAGTTCTTTGCTAGTGTGCTCTCAAAGTAGCAACATGAGATATCTTATAAGCATTAAGCAATGTATTTCTCCTGTCATATCATTTTATGTGGGTATTCTACTAACGGGTTAATTTTTGCATTTCTCATTATATTTGGTGCAGATAGGGACTGACCTAGTAACTATTTAAGTGGGAATAGAAGTCAGAGACATAGGCAGCAGCTTTAGAAATGGGATCTATTGGAGGACTGCAGTTTATATAGGTCATCAAGTACATTCCTTTTCTAGCCCCTCAACCTTTGATCCATGACTTCCTTTATTACAAGTGATAATAAACTGCTTTTACAAGTGCCACATACTCATGCACCAACTTAGCAGCTTTAACACAACCCAGTGTTCCTAGTTCCTCATGCAAATTATGATATCTTAGTCTGATTTAAAGCCGTGACACACTTTGTATCAAAATAGTGTTTATTTACCGGTAATCTCTGCAACCAGTTTTTGTATATAAAATGGTCATTTACCATGTACTACAGTTAAGGTCAAACATTCTTTTTGCCTTTTGGAGCACAAAGCCATTATTTCATCAGCCACAAACAAACCTTCACCTGCATATGTTTTATGATTCAGGTAGTATTATTAAAAAAATAATGCAAACATGTTCCTTTTGTTATAACTGCTATTACTCTACCTGTTAGTCTCCATACCAGGTTTTTCATAATTTATAACAAAAACAGGGCTCTACTATTAAATGCCAAATAGCAAAACTGCATGGACCATTCATAGATTTTATCCTTATGTTTCTGTATCTAAAACAGATTCCAAAGAAATCTTTAGTGTGAGCACCTATAACACTGTATAATATTGCCATGTGGTTCATTTTAGAATGAAGTATGATATGTCTATAAATGTATGCTACAGTGTGTAACAACATTCTCACAAGAAGTTGCACTCTAAATAGCTATCAGGTGATAAGTGCTCATTAATGCCGCTAGTTAGTGCCTAAGCTGAAGGATCATTTGAAGGAAGAATGTAGAAGTATGATGTCTGAGACCCCAGTTGGGCTAACGTGTGAAGTATGCCTTGTGGAAATATCTTTTAGAGCTGGAAGAGGGCCTGTGAGAGACTTACTCCTTGAACTTAAAAAAAATCCCAGAGGGAACATATGGATATATGGACTGAATACTGTTATTGAGATAAGACACTTTGATTTGTTTTGAACTGTAAGCCAACAGGGCAGGTATTCTGTTTTCATGGACTAAGTGGATCAGATGAATAAATCCATGTTTTATAGAAGCCTTGTCCCAGTGTCTCCTTCATCTTACTAAATTCACATCACACACACACATACAGACACACACACACACACACACACACACACACACACACACACACACACACACACACACACACACATATATACATGTGCATGCACGTGCACACACACTCACATATAGGTACAGTTAATTTCATAAAACTGCTTCATTTAATCACAAAACACTGAAAACATATATTAAAAATACATTTCATCTGAAACACATTTGGTTAAATAACAGTTCATAGGAAACTATATAATGATACAGACAATCACTTTTGGTATGATTTACAATCTTTAGATAATAAAAAAAACTGAGTCTGAAACACTACTGTTCTATGCCAATGATTGCACTTCTGCAATTCTGTCATGTTTAGAAATTTCTGTTTCTGCACCAGTAGTGATCCACTGTGTAGACTGCAGTGGTGGTGCTGCAGTTGCGTTGTCGCCTCACAGTAAGAAGTTGTCCTGTTCGATTCTCAGCTAGAGCATCTTCTGTGTGGAGACATGTGTGAATGGGCATACCTTCGTTGAAGGTTATGCGTCAGGGCCGGCAACTCGGCATGTAAACATCTTACTACCAATCATTAGTGGACCGGAGTTCCGCTGTGGTGAACCCTAACTGGGAAAAGCAGAAAGACACAAACAAAGTGATTCACTGTGTGCGGTGTTGTATTTTTTTCCAAGGATGTATGACCAAGGAGGTAGTATATTTAAGTAAGGTTTGTGGTGGGGAGCACATGGGATAGTGCAGGGAAGGTTTCCCCCCTGAAAAACATTTTGAAGTATATGAAACTTTCTATAATGTGATTCAGTGAAGTGTGTTTTAGATTAAATGTGTTATAGATTAAATGTGTTCTCAATGAATTTTTTTCAGTGATTTGTGTTGAAAGACAGATGAAATCAAACACATGCACATACGCACACATATACAAATATACGTGTGTGTGCACGCATGCCTCTGCACTATGGTTGATATAATTTCTTAGATATTTACAAAATGAGTCAGTTAAATTGACATCATCAGTTTTTCCTTCTTGTGTGGGGTCTATATTATGTAGTCAAAAGATAAAAAGAGCGAACGGTCTTTTATCGAACACTGAAAAGCAAAACCACTAAATATTGAAGACATGCAACAGCGATTTTTTTCCCAGGGGAAAAAAAAAATCACTGCTCTGCAAAAACAAAAAAAAAATCCACTAGTTACGGGATTTATATTATTTATACTATTTACACTATACACAAAAACAAGTAGCATACACTAGTTATGGTATTTACATTATACTATTTACACTATATACAAAAACATGTAGTATACACTAGTTATGGTATTTACATTATTTGCATTATTTATACTATTTACACAATATACAAAAATATATAGTATACACTAGTTATGGTATTTACATTATTCACATTATTTTATACTATTTACACTATATAAGAAAACGTAGTATACACTAGTTATGGTATTTACATTATTTGCATTATTTATACTATTTAGACAGTATACAAAAACATATAGTATATACTAGTTACGGTATTTACATTATTCAAATTATTTATACTTTTTACACTATGTACAAAAACATATAGTATACACTAGTTCCGGTATTTACATTATTCACATTATTTATACTATTTACACAATATACAAAAACATATAGTATACACTAGTTACAGTATTTATATTATTCGCATTATTTATACTATTTACACTATACACAAAAACAGGGCGGCCACTGTGGTGCAGTGGTTAGCATTGTCGTCTCACAGCAAGAGGTTCTCTGGTTCGATCCTCAGTTGGGGTGCCTTCTTTGTAGAGTCTGCATGTCCTCCCTCTGGTCATGTGGGTTTCCTCCGGGTGTTCAGGTTTCCTCCCACATCACAAAGACATGCTGTAGGTGGATTGGACATTCTAAATTGGCCTTAGGAGTGAGTGTGTGTGTGCCTTCTTTGGAAGGTTGGGTGCCGGGCTGGCAACTCAACACTGTAAAACTCCACTGCCAATCATGAGCAGACAGGTGATCCACTGTGGCGACCCCTAACCGGTAAAAAGCCGAAAGAAAAAGAAGAAGAACACTATATACAAAAACATTTAGTATACACTAGTTACGGTATTTACATTATTCACATTATTTATGCTATTTACTCTATATACACAAACATATAGTATACACTAATCACGGTATTTACATTATTTGCATTATTTATACTATTTACACTATATACAAAAACATGTAGTATACACTAGTTATGGTAATTACATTATTCACATTATTTATACTATTTACAGTATATACAAAAACGTGTATTATACACGAGTTAAGGTATTTAAATTATTTATACTATTTTCACTATATACAAAAACATACAGTATACACTAGTAACAGTATTTACATTATTCGCATTATTTATACTATATAAAAAAAATGTAGCATACACTAATTCTGGTATTTACATTATTTATACTATTTACACTATATACAAAAACATGTAGTATGACCCGTGGTGGTGGTGCTGCGGTAGCGTTGTCGTCTCACAGTAAGACGTTGTCCGGTTCGATTTTCAGCTAGAGCGTCTTCTGCGTGGAGACATGTGTGAATGGGCGTACCTTCGTTGAAGGTTCTGCATCAGGGATGGTAACTCGGCATGTAAAAATCAACTACCAATCATTAGTATACCGGAGTTCCACTGTGGCGACCCCTAACCGGGAAAAGCCGAAAGACACAACAACAACAAAAACATGCAGTATACACCAGTTACGATATTTACATTATTCGCATTATTTATACAATTTACACTATATACAAAAAACTGTAGTATACACTAGTAAGGGTATTTCCATTATTTATACTATTTACACTATATATAAAAACATATAGTATACACTTGTTAAGGTATTTACACTATATACAAAAACATGTAGTATACACTAGTTATGGTATTTGCATTATTTATATTATTTACACTATATACAAAAAACTGTAGTATACACTAGTAAGGGTATTTCCATTATTTATACTATTTACACTATATACAAAAACATATAGTATACACTTGTTAAGGTATTTACACTATATACAAAAACATGTAGTATACACTAGTTATGGTATTTGCATTATTTATACTATTTACACTATATACAAAAACATGTAGTATACACTAGTTACAGTATTTACATTATTCAAATTATTTATACTATTTACACTATTTACAAAAACATGTAGTGTACACTAGTTAAGGTATTTACATAATTCACATTATTTTATACTATTTACACTATATAGGAAAACACGTAGTATACACTAGTTATGGTATTTACATTATTCACATTATTTTTACTATTTATACAATATACAAAAACGTATAGTATACACTAGTTACGGTATTTACATTATTTCCATTTTTATACTATTTACACTATTTACAAAAACATATAGCATACACTAGTTACTGTATTTACATTAGTCACATTATTTATACTATTTACACTATATACAAAAACATGTAGTATACACTAATTATGGCATTTACATTATTTATACTATTTACACTATATGAAAAAACATGTAGTATACACTAGTTATGGTATTTACATTATTCAAATTATTTATACTATTTACACTGTATACAAAAACATGTATACACTAGTTACGGTATTTACATTATTCAAATTATTTATACTATTTACACTATATACAAAAACATAGTATACACTAGTTATGGTATTTAAATAATTCACATTATTTTATACTACTTACACTATATAAGAAAACATGTAGTATACACTAGTTATGGTATTTACATTATTCGCATTATTTATACTATTTACACAATATACAAAAACATATAGTATACACTAGTTACGGTATCTACATTATTTGCATTATTTATACTATGTACACTATGTACAAAAACATACAGTATACACTGGTTAAGGTATTTACATTATTCACATTATTTATACTATTTATACTATATACAAAAACATGTAGTATACACTAGTTATGGTATTTACATTATTCGCATTATTTATACTATTTACACTATATACAAAAACATAGTATACACTAGTCATGGTATTTACATTATTTATACTATTTGCTCTATATACACACACATATAGTATACACTAGTCACGGTATTTATATTATTTGCATTATATACTATTTACACTATATACAAAAATATATAGTATACACTAGTTACAGTATTTACATTATTCGCATCATTTATACTATTTACACTATATACAAAAACATATAGTATACACTAGTCACGGTATTTACATTATTTATACTATTTACTCTATATACACAAACATATAGTATACACTAGTCACGGTATTTATATTATTTGCATTATTTATACTATTTGCACTATATACAAAAACATGTAGCATACACTAGTTATGGTATTTACATTATATACTATTTACACTATATACAAAAATATATAGTATACACTAGTTACAATATTTACATTATTTGCATCATTTATACTATTTACACTATACCCAAAAATATGTAGTATATACTAGTTATGGTATTTACATTATTTATACTATTTACACTATATACAAAAAGATGTAGTATATACCAGTTATGGTATTTACATTATTTATACTATTTACACTATATACAAAAATGTAGTATACACTAGTTACGGTATTTACATTGTTTATACTATTTACACTATATACAAAAACAGATAGTATACACTAATTATGGTATTTACATTATTTATACTATTTACACTGTATTCAAAAACATGTAGCCTACACTAGATATGGTATTTACATTATTTATACTATTTACATTATATTCAAAAACATGTGTATACTAGTTATGGTATTTACATTATTCGCATTATTTATACTATTTACACTATATACACAAACATATCGTATACACTAGTTACGGTATTTACATTATTTATACTATTTACACTATATAGAAAAACATATAGTATACACTAGTTATGGTATTTACATTATTCACATTATTTATACTATTTACATTATATAGAAAAACATATAGTATAAACTTGTTACTGTATTTACATTGTTCGCATTATTTATACTATTTACGCTATATACAAAAACTTGTATACACTAGTTATGGTATTTACATTATTTATACTATTTACACTATATACAAAAACATGTAGTATACACTAGTTATGGTATTTACATTATTTATACTATTTACACTATATACAAAAACATACAGTATACACTAGTTACAGTATTTACATTAGTTATCCTAGTTACACTATATACAAAAACATGCAGTATATACTAGTTATGGTATTTACATTATTCACATTATTTATACTATTTACACTATATACACAAACATATAGTATACACTAGTTATACTATTATGTTTATACTATTTACACTATATACAAAAACATATAGTATACACTAGTTACGGTATTTACTTTATTCGCATTATTTATACTATTTACACTATATACAAAAACATGTAGTATACACTAGTTATGGTATTTATATTATTTATACTATTCATACTATATACAAAAACATGCAGTATATACTAGTTATGGTATTTACATAATTTATACTATTTACACTATATACAAAAACATGTAGTATACACTAGTTACGGTATTTACATTATTCGCATTATTTATACTAGTTGCACTATTTGCAAAAACATGTAATATACACTAGTTATGGTATTTACATTATTCGCATTATTTATACTTCTTCTTTTGGCTTTTCCCGGTTAGGGGTCACCACAGCAGATCATCTGTCCGGTCATGATTGGCAGTTGAGTTTTACGGTGTCGAATTGCCAGCCCGGTGCCCAATCTTTCACAGAAGACACACACACACACACACACACACACACACACACACACACACACACACACACACACACACACACACTCACACCTAGTGCCAGTACAGAGAGTCCAATTCACCTACTGCAAGTCTTTGGGATGTGGGAGGAAACTGGAGCACCCGGAGGAAACCCACGTGACCACAGGGAGGACATGCAGACTCTGCACAGAAGGCATCCCAGCCGAGAATCGAACCGAGAACCTCTTGCTGTGAGGCGGCAATGCTAACCACTGCACCACCGTGGCCACCCATTCACATTACTTATACTATTAACAATATATACAGAAACATATAGTATACTGTAGTTACGGTATTTATATTATTTGCATTATTTATACTATTTACACTATATACAAAAACATATAGTTAAAACTAGTTAAGGTATTTACATTATTTGCAATCCAGCTTCCATAACATTCTTTCATAATCATATTCTCATACAACAATCTTTCTCCTTCTAAGCTTAAAGTCTGCTATTTGTCTTTTTAAACCTTTTCCTTCTTTTACAGCATAAAAATCCACAAACACTTGAATAACAGAAAAAGCCACACAGCAGCAAGGACTCATTCTCCAAAATTTATTCTTAGCCCTTTCATCTCAGACAATGACAAGACTTCATCAGATAAAAGTTTACACTCAAATGAACTTTAAATACCCGTGAAGCCAGATGACATCAGCATCTCATTGCACATTTAAAGAGAAACATACACAATTACTCTAAAATACATATAGTGACATAGATAAATAAAAAACTTATTATAAACAATTCAAATAGAAAAAAGAAAGTAAGTAACTAACAACAATAACTGTTGAATTTATCTACATTCTGCTTTCAATTTTAAAATACATCCAATGGATGCCATCTCATTCAGCCCAGGCCAACCTACTGCTCTCAAATGTAAGATACAGTACAACTCCCTTTGCTCAAGAAGAAGTTGCCATTGTCTACCCCTAGGGTTGGGTTTAATTTGTTCAGTTACCACAAACCTAGACTGATGCTCAGAGACACCCAATAAGTGCCAAAATTGGGCATTGGCCATTTATTTCTTATTTCATAAATGTGTTCCTAAATACGATTTTTTAATTTGTGCTCAGTCTTTCTGACATAAAATACCAGGCAGCATTGACACAATGTCCTGTATACTACTCCTAAGCTGTTACAATTGTACTCCTCTTTAATATTCAACTGGTAGCCATTAATATCGAAGAGTTCCCCAGTATTGATATAGGGACAAAAATGACAACACCCACATTTGGATATCTGCCAAAGTTTTTTGTCGTTAAAATTGTGTGGGCAAAGTGGCCTCTCCATAAGATTCTTCAAGTTTTTACCCCTCTTGTATACAGCCACCGGCTTAGAACCTATTTTGTGCCTTACCACACGGTCGTCCATAATAACAGACCAATTTTTAAAAATAACACACCTCCCCTGTTTGAAGTCCACAGTAAATCTTGTAATAAAGGCCAACCTAAAATTAACATCAGCATTTTGTTGTACAGTCAAATTACTTTCATGGACCACATTAGTATGCTCAGTAAAATTGTGAAAATCATCAGCTTCCAAGCTCATTAAAATAGGAACATAGACCCCCCCCCACTTATTTATCACTTCCATTTTATTCTCCCTCACAAATTATTTAGGATAGTCTCTTTTGAGAAACATCGATTCCAGTAAGGCACATTCATTCATAAAATCATCAAATAATGATACCTACCATCCTGGCAGCCCTGAAGAATTGTCCTTTGACAACTGCTTTCTTTTATGACAAGGGGTGTGATCTATCAAAATGCAAGAATGAATTAGAGTATGTGGGCTTCATGTAAATGGTAGAAACATATCTACCATTACCCACATATTTTACCAAGTTTACATCCAGATAACTAATACATTCCTCCTTTAACAGGGGGAGGGGGATCTATGTTCCTATTTTAATGAGCTTGGAAGCTGATGATTTTCACAACAAAATGCTGATGTTAATTTTAGGTATGCCCTATTTCGGCACTTATGGGATTTCCCTGAGCCTCAGTCTAGGTTTGTGGTAATTGAACAAGTTAAACCTAACCCTAGGGTTTGACCATGACAACTTCTTCTTGAGCAAAGGGAGCTATACTGAATTGTATGTTTGAGAGCAGTAGGTTGGCCTGGGTTGAATGAGATGGCATCCATTGGATGGATTTTAAAATTGAAAGCAGAACGTAGATACATTCACAGTTATTGTTAGTTATTTACTTTCTTCTCTTTCTCTGTTTGAATTATTATACCTTTTTATGTATCTCACTATATGTATTTTAGAGTAATTGTGGATGTTTCTCTTTAAATGTGCAATGCGATGCTGATGCCATCCAGCTTCATGAGTATTTAAAGTTCATTTAAGTTTATCCTTTTATCTGATGAAGTCTTGTCATTGAGACGAAAGCGCTATGACTAAATTTTGGAGAACAAGTCCTTGCTGCTGTCTGGCTTTTGCTTTTCCTTCTTTTATATTTTCATTATAACCTACTAAGGCCCATATTGTTTTATGATTAAAAAACATTGTAGTTTTCACAGCTGCCATTCATTCAGTCAATAATTCATGTATATCTTTTGAATAGAAAACACAGTTTGTTTTGTTCTAAATATCATTCTTTAAGTCCATCTTCTTTTTCCTCCTAATATTAACTCCCCACATCAAATAATTTCTGTCATAACTTTTAACCCCCTGAGTTATTTTTCAATTTTCTTTCCTTAAACTACAGTTCTATTCTCGTATCATAATATTGACATTCACAACAGCAAACATTGGATCTTTTCAAATACCCTTTTTCCTGTCATATTTGTATACACATAAATCAGGCACAGTCTTTCCATGCATTCTCTTTTCATGTTGTGACATCAGTGTTCTGGTATCAGTGCTTTTATAGCTATTAGTTTTACTTCCTCACATTTTATCATAACTATTGAACAGAATATTTTCTGGTCCCGTACACCCCCAATTTTTTATATAGTTTTGTTCTCTATCTCCTAGTATCTAACAACATGCAATGTCAATATTTATTTTTTGGAATATTCCACTAATATCAGATCCCCAACTTCATTTCTAATACTGTTTGCATTTATTGCTAACTCTGCCTCTCCCCCGGTTCTATTTGTTGCATCCTTAGTGGTTCCATGTTTTGTTTTTTCCCTTTTTCTTACTTTCATTCTTCCCCAATAGACAGTACTTTCTCCTACTCATTTTCTTCTCCTGTCTCTATATCTCCCTTTCCTCCCTCATCACTGCTTAGTATGTCATACCTATTTTCTACCTGTACTTCAACGGGTCTACTTCATAACATTGAAATCTCATAATGTTGAGTTTCATAACATTGAGACCATAACATCGAAAATTCAATACAATGAAAACCCAAAACATTGAAAGTGGGCTTCATAACATTGAAAACTACAACAACTAAATAAGATCCCCTCCACCTACAACAACACCTAACTAACAAACACACTTTGTACTATGTTTCTGCAGGGGGGAAAGCCCCCCTGCACCGCCCATGTGGGGAGGCTCTGCCTCTCACACCCCCTGTAAATTAAATATTCCAACTCCAAGATCACACTACAGTGGAAAAAAGTTAATTTCCTAACCTCAGTGTATAGAGGTTAAGAAATTAAATTTTTTCCACTATAGTTTATAGTTTTCAGAAATGTTGTAGAAAGTGTGTTTGTTAGTTAGGTGTTGTTATAGGTGGAGAGGATGTTATTTACATAGGCATTGTAGTTTTCAGTGTTATGAAGCACACTTTCAGTGTTCTGAGTTTTCAATGTTTTGGGTTTTGTGTATTTTGAGATTTAGATGTTTTGGTCTCAAT